>NC_067496.1:2945000-3235000 GCF_947179515.1 Apodemus sylvaticus
AAGACCTCAAAAAATGGAAAAATCTCCCATGGTCATGGATTGGCAGAATCAATATAGTTAAAATGGCCATTTTGCCAAAAGCAATATACAGATTAAATGCAATACACATTAAAATCCCCACTCAGTTTTTTATAGAGTTAGAAAGAGAAAAACTCAAATTCATCTGGAATAAAAAAAAAATTCAGAATAGCTAAAACTATTCTCAAAGATATTCTGGGTGAGTCAGTATCCCTCACCACAAGCAATACTGCAGAGCAATAGTTTTAAAAACTGCATGGTATTGGTACAGAAACAGGCAGGATTGGAACAGGATTGAAGGTCCAGAAATTAACACACACACCTATGGCCACTTGATCCTTGACAAAGAAGCTGAAAACATCCAATGGAAAAAAAAATATAGCATTTTCAACAAAGGATGCTGGTTCAATTAGAGGTTAGCATGCAGAAGAATGCAAATGGATCCATCCTCATCTCCTTATACATAGTTCTGACATGTTTCTATTATTAAACAACAACAACAACAACAACAACAACAACAACAACAAAAAACCCTTGATTTATATTTCACATTGTGCCATGAAGTTTTGGAGACATGGTATCAAAAAACCTGTTATTGTTAAAATTTTGTTCTGCTGGACATAATTACATGAATAATTCTTCAAATGTGTACTTAAATTTACACATAAGTAGATGATCTTTTCAGAGAAAATGTTGCAATTTCTCATTGTAACTCATTCTCAAGATTCTGAATTCTTTGTGCTTTCTCTGCAAGGATTCTAACCTATCACCTTCTTTCATAGTGTTTTCTCAACATACACTTAAATAGATAAATAAAGGCAAAGATTTTGATGCAGTGTAGTGTACCATTTGAGAAAGGATAAATAGCTAAAAACTAGAACACTGCCAGTAATGAACTGAAAAGACGATAAGATAATATGAAACAAAAGGGAAAGGAAAGCATCAAGAATGCTTATATGTGAGTGAGGGAACACCTAAGAAATAGAAGTGGAACACAAGCAGAAATATGTAATAGATTACCCAAATAAAAGGAAATCTAGCACCTATAGCCAGCCAGATAGAATTTTTAAGCATAATTCAACTTAATAAAATTAAGAAAATTAATACTAAGTAAGTAATAATTAAAATTTAATATTTATTCCAATTCATTTTAACACTTGGAACTTTTTTTTTTACATTCTAAGGATAGATAACTTTGAAAAATCCCTTTACATATTAAATATTTAAGTATTTTTTACTTTATAAGAAGAAAAATAGGGAAAAAGCACCGAAAAAGGTCAATATAGTTCCCTGTAGCCATGTGGAATTTAGTGATTTCCAGTGCTATGTAGACTATTTGTAAACACTTTTGCTTTATAAATGATAAATATCCTTAGTGCATAATGAATTGCTTTAACACAGACTTCCAAATCCTTACACAACTTCTGGTTAAAATATCAATTTCAGGGTTTTCAATATCAATTTTAAGTAAAAATGGGCAATTACATTTATTGAAATTGATAGGAAAACATATTTTTATAATTATAGCCATTAATGAATATGTTGTTCATATAGTATAAGTTGAAATTTGTTGATATTCTGTTTTGTTATAGTCATCTGAACATTGAGTCAATTGGGTTTACACACTGGAGTCATTGAAATCCATGGTTAATGCAGAAATTAACCCAAAGAATATACTCCCAATTGTCTTTATCTCAAGGAATGAAAGTTGGAGTATTCATGTGTGGATTATGCAGACTTATAAAAGGGTACAAAATAAATATTTAGATATATGCCTTAAAAGGGAAAATTACTTAAAATCCTAGAGTTTTGAGTGTCAGAAAAAGTTTTCAAATGATTGAATTGTTTAATACGCTTGTAATAATAGAAAAGCTATATTTATGTGCTCATGTTAAATTTTGTTGTTATATTTTATCCTTTAAAAAGTATTAATTGACAGTAATATTATAAATATACCTAAAACTGAAGTAACATGTTTGTTAATTTATATGAAATATGCGCAGGAGTTCTGCTGCCTCTGCAAACAATATTGATATCACTGATCTCTTCTGCCTTCAGTAAACATGCTGACAACAATACTCTATGTTTTTTACCGAAATCTTGCTGATAGCCATCATCCATGTAGTACCATGACATCTTGATCTTGGCACAAGAGAGACATGTTGAAAACCTTGGTCCATTTTGCTGCTCAAGATAATGTTGAAGTAAGTTTTATGTACTTCTGGAATGCTCCAGTTAAAAGTCTATGACCTGAACTGCAAGTTGAAATAACTGATGACTATTCACACGCACCAATCAATCATGCTGATGTCCAAATGGAAACCTTGTAATACCCATGATACCTGTTGTCACCTGAGACCCTACTGAATTCCATGGTCAATACTGCCTCCTGAAACCATAGTCTGGGAAGTGTTCTACTTTGCAACCAAGAATCTATATAATGGGCAAGGCTGTGGGTAGCATGAGTGTCAGTGGCAGCAGCCTGGAGGCCATGGATGGAGAGGAACAACAGTACAACTCTGTCCCCAAAGTGCAGTCTCTGAACAGATTGTCCCTCTACAATCATCATCATAACCCAACTTACCCGACCTACATGTGTGCACTGGTGACTCCTGCCTGGCCAACAGGACATCTTGAAATGCTAGAGCTGCATGGGAGAATGAATGGCAGCACTGGAGCTCCACTCCAGGTAACAAGAGGCCGCTGAGGTGACCTGTTGGAGGACATGTCAGAAAATCATGCATGAAGTCAGTTCCATTCATGTGTCACTGTGGAGAGGACATGGCACCTGTGCAAATAATGTGGTCTCTACAGCAAGATGAATGGCCTCAACAGGCCCCTCATCAAGCCATAGAAACCTGTGTCTTCATCACTGCAGCTTGGACTTTCTGTGCCAACTGTAACAACACAACCACTACTTTATGGCCTAGAAATATTGAGAGTTAGTCCCTGTACAATACTCTACGGGGCTCATAGTAAATGCTCTGTAGGAAACTGCATGGACTGCCTCTACCATTGCTATGAAAATAAAGCAATTCAAACCAGGGAATGAAAACCTAAACAGAAATCAAAAGTTTACTCAGGTAACAGCAGTGGTTCTGTCCCTGTGACTCCCACTTCCTCTTATTCTGATTCACTTGACTATGCAAAAAAATACTTTCTTCCACATAAGTGACCACCTCATGAGTGCAGCAGTGATTTCTGCAGTGGGAGAAAACACCAACTCTGAGAAAAGTGACCTTAACAATGTGTCTTGTATTCAGGTTGAGACAGCATCTACATAGGCATCTGTCTGTCCTCCCCTGCCAAAGTCACATCTTCTGTGCAACAGGAGTCTTGGTGTTTTATGGCTCTGGCCTGACATGGTGCTACTAGGAGGCAAGGGTCTCGAAAGGCTTTGTTCCACTTGTGTCTGATTTTGTCCAGCGGTCCTTATGGCAGCAAATATGCACATATAATATCCCATTGTTGCATGATTTTTGTGCCTTTGTTTTGGAAGACATGTATTTCCCAAGAAGCTTATTGAAGCAAGAAGAGATGGGCTTTTGCAGGAGGGACCAGCACACTGGGAATGGAGCCAGCTGCCTCCATCCAACCTGACTCTGGCTCTGCCCCACACCAGTTGGAGAAGCGGTGACACTGACAGGGACTTGTCTGCTAAGGAAGATTGAGAAATTTAAAAACAAAAATTGTGTACTTCTCCAAATAATGTTCTTATTATTAATCGAAGAAATCAAATCCCAAAACCTTGGGAGCTGGGAACCTTAGGTGAACCCTCTAGAATGTGGAATGACAGACTCTCAGTACTCATAGTGAGGAAACTTAGATGAAATGACCAAAAGGGGGAAGAGGGAACTTGTAGAGTCAACTTCCAAAATAAAGAGAATCCAGGGAAGAGATAGGGTAGGCATCCCATTGTAAAAATTTTGAGCCAGAATTGGTCCTGTCTAAAAGAACTGAAGGGACAAAAATGAAGAAGAATTGGAGGTAAAAGATGTTCTGTGACTGGCCCAAATTGGGATCCAGTCAAGTGCAGGCTTTAATGCCTGAGTCTAATACAGATGTCATGGTGTGCTTAAAGAGAGGAAACTATCATTGCTGGCTTCCAAGAGACCAACAAGCAGGTTAAGGAGACAGATGCAAATACTTAGACCAAATGTACAGGAGCTGTGGATACTTGTGTTTGAAAGATGGAAAGACTTGAAGAATCTGATGAGGAAGGTGACCATAGAAAAACCAGCAGTTTCAAATGTCCTGGACCCCTTTGATCTCTTGGACACTGAGTCACCAACCAGGTAACATATATTAGCTTTCATGGAGCCCATAACTCATACACTAGAGGACTACTTGCTCTATACTAGGTGAACAAAGATGCACCTAACTCTTTATAAACATGATGCCCTAGAGAGTGAAGGCACATAGTCCAGTGGGATGCGGAAGGTGGGGAAATGCTGCTGGAGACTGGGGTATCGGAGGATGAGTGGAAAGAGGAAATGTGGGAGGGCAGAACAGGAAGGAGATGAAGGCTGGTCAGGAAAAGAAGATTAAAGATAATTTTAAAAGAGAAAGATAAATAACTTTAATTCACACTCAAGATTTGTATCTCGTTCAATCCTTTTGGAAAATATTTGTTATGTATTTAATATAGTGGCTTTTCCATTGGTTTGTACCAACCACACTAATGAGAGACAGTGTGCTATGTGCTATGTATATAAGGACAGTTTTCCCAAAACAGGATGGATTTCTTCTCTAAGTCCACATTGTTTGTGAATGTGTGTGAATTGTTATACCAATCATTTCTAAAACATAAATATATAAGATGCCTTTGCCTTTTTCATTCCAAACTATAACAACATTCCCTATGTTTTTCCTAGTGCTGCTCATTTACATGCAAATATCATGATTTCACTTTTCTTAAGGTATTAATTCAGAAGGATAGTTTTAATGTAACATGCTGTTACTGTTTGTCAGGTGATATACTTCTAGACTGTTTCCAATTTCTAATTATTATAAATAGAAGAGAAAGGATCCTATATAAGTAAATATCTGTAGTAACACACAGAGTCAATTGCATACATGCCAAATATTGATATAGCTGGATCTTTTGGAATATTTATATTCTTCCTTTATGAAAACACCACAATGAATTTCACAAGGACTCTTCCATTGTTCGCTCTAACCAAGATCAAAAATCTTTTGTTTTTCCCATCATATATTCTGTCATTTGCTGTCATTTGTTTTACTAATCTTGGACATTATGACTATTGTAGGATGGAGTCTCATTACAATTTTCACTTTCATTTTGCTTAGCCCTGATATAGATACCCAAGAAAAAAGCCGTTTCATCAGGCTTCAGCAATTTATGAGTAAGAGGAGACAAAAATATTTACTCACGTATTCTAACAAGAATAAAAATGCTTCTTTTTCAATTTTTATTTCTTATCATGAAATGATTCGAATTATATGAAATATTATCTTCTGTATATATTGATATTAGTAGTCAATCTTGACTAATTGAACTGAGGATGGAGAATGAGTGGAAGGAGGAACCTGAGATTTGTCAAGCTAAAGTATCATCTGTCATTAAACCACACTTTTTTTTATTAACTTCCTCTCTCCTAGGCATACATTCTAAAATCTATACTGTGTTTTGAAAATGCTGGAAGAAAGACCAAAGGAAATAAAAGTGAGGGAGGGCTACATATTTCTCAGGATCCAGACAGGAATGGAATATGAAAAGACAATAGCACTACATGTTCCATTTATTCTCCCCCTAATCCACATGGGTGATGAAAAGAAAGAGTCTCAAAATGTTCTCCAAACCACATTATTTTCTTCCGTCCCTCTCTCCATGATTCTGGTATTTCTTTTCTTGTATCCAGCTGGGGAGCCATTTGTAAAATAGGAGGTTCACAGAACAGCAGTGAGATATCTATAACCTACATGTCTTGCTTTTTGTCTTGGGGATGAAATGCCCAGTGGGGAGAGGATATCCAATCTGTTGAGAGAATTCTCTTTTATTTTTAATTACCTCTGTAACGTTGAGCAGGGTCCAGTTGATTCTGTTCTTTTAAGTAGATATGATAAAGTTCATGGATTATTCCTTTCTTTGGTAATCAAACTTGGCATTACAACTTTGTGAGAAGCCATGGGATCCTCCTCAGGAACATCTTCTAAGGAAGATCTTAGAATTTTTTACAAGGTTAACAGCAGACTGACTTCATGTATCAGCAGGCTGCTTGTGCCGGGTGAGACCCTGAGGTATTTGGTAGCATCTCCTCATAGGTTTTTTTTTCCCTTCCCAATCAAGTGTATGGCCATTGTTTAAGTTTAAGAAATAGTAAAAAAAAAAGTGGTCTAGCTCCTTTTGAGAAGGGAACTATTATGTTATACAATAATTGGGTGCCTCAGGATGTATGAAATTCGTAGTATTCCTCCTCTCCCAGCACATTACTTCTCCGATGTGATCCACAAAGATGGGCAGTTATGATTTGTTATGTCATGTTTTGAGACAGGGTCTTGCTATGTACACAAAACTGTCATGAAATTGTAAATATACCTGTCTATATGCCCAAAGTTGTAGAATTATAATAGGTGTGCACTAGTGTTCTGAGGTGAGACCCTGCTCCATTTATGAACGTCAAATATGTTTTTAAAACTCTAAGTTATATTAAATGGCTTAATTTTACAGTTGTCACACAGACTTCTTACCCAGATGTCAAAATAGGAAACAGAATATTGTGTGATGACTTTAGAAGTTTAACTCCTACATTATTAGCTAAATCATTCAGTTTTATAAGGGAATCTGATCTGAGTTATATATTCAAGATTTCTGATTGCCATCATTATATGTTTCATGGACAGTTGTTGATTAAATTCACAGCTTCAGTTATTGTAGGACAACATGTTGCTGGGCTGTTGTGCCACATCTGTGCATTATTTTTGTCAGTATTCAAAGACCAAGAGAATCCTTTAAGATTGAAATTAAGTGTGGAAGAATCTTCCTTGTCTCAAAGTGCAGAAGAATCCTCCTTGTCTAAGACATCATCTCTTTATGCTTGTTGCAACTAACCAAAGAACTGGATATTTTGTTAATGAGAATGTTATTCATGTGCATATTTGTATATTGTATATTTGTATAATGACATAAAGAAGAGTAGTTTAGCTTTGGTAAGTGACTCCTGGTTGAGGCTTATATGACTAAGTTACAGTTGGATCTAACCTACAGACAATGTAACTGACATTTCACGGGTGAATATTTCAGAGGATCCACAGCCTGTTTCTGTATTACTTTCCTTTCTTTACTTCTTCCCTAGCAGAAATCACTAGAGCTTCTCATAACTCAACCTTGAAGTGCCAAAATGTTTTAAACATTAACAGATATGTAATTTAAAATAAAAATGATAGAAAATGCAAAAAAAAAATAAACTCACAGAAACAAAAAACCTCCAAGTCACCTGGTCAGTGGTTGTGCACAACTATAATCCCAGTACTCTGGGAGGCAGAGGCAGGTGAATTTCTGAGTTAGAGGCCAGCATGTTCAACAGAGTGTGTTCCAGGAGAGCAAGAGCTATACAGACAAACCCTGTCTCAAACAAACAAGCAAACAAAAACAACAACAACAACAACAACAAAAAGCTCCAAGTCTTGACCTAGATTGGTGACTCTAAAGATAAAAGCATTTTCTAACGAATGTGATGCCCTATAATCTACTGAGTACTTGTACATGGAAAGAAAAATCAAATACTTCCAAGTAGAAGCACATGCATGAACTCCCAGACACATACATACACACACACATGCAGAAACATACACACACACATATACACACACATGCAACACATGCACAGATGTACAAAAACAGAAATTAACAATTTACATCAAATTTAGCACATATCATTGTGACTGTTTAATGCTGAATGAATATATATACATAATACACATTTTTGTTTGTTTCCCAGAATTTATTTTGTGACCATCTAAAGTTGCCAAATGTCTATGTTTATATGCAAAAATGTAAAAGAATGAAGCAAAAAATTACAAATTTGTGGTATGCCTAGGAAACAAGGAAGATATTCTGCTTGAAAGCAGCAATCTGCCATGAAGCTATGTGTTTCCATCTATTAATTTGTGGTATATTGATGAGTTTAATGAGTGGTTGTATTTTTA
Source organism: Apodemus sylvaticus (assembly GCF_947179515.1). Taxonomy (NCBI): domain Eukaryota; kingdom Metazoa; phylum Chordata; class Mammalia; order Rodentia; family Muridae; genus Apodemus; species Apodemus sylvaticus. Next base: position 2,953,188 of record NC_067496.1, read on the forward strand.
TTCTTTTTTGTAATGTCTTAGTCTTAGTTGGTTTTGGCCCTTATTACTACTACTACTACTACTACTACTACTACTACTATTATTATTATTATTATTATTATTATTATTATTATTATTATTAAATCTTTGTTTTACAATACAAACTTTCTCTCTCTGCTGGTCCACCCCATGTCTGTTCCATCTCCCATAACTCCTCCCTGACTTCCCAACCTCTAAGAATAAGTTACTCCAACCCACACCACACCAGACCTCCACATTCCCTGTGGCCTCATGTCTCTTGAAGGTTAGGTGCATCTTCTATGACTGAGTCTAGACAAAGTAGTCCTCTGCTCTATAAGTACTGGATGCCTCATATTAGCTGGTTTATGCTGCTTGGTTGGTAGCTCAGTGTCTTAGAGATTTGGATAGAAGTTAGACTATCACTATGTGCAGAAGAATTGATGGAATAATTAACCAACGCCCAAAACTCCACAAGAGAACTACTACAGGTGATGAGCTTCAGCAAAGTGGCCAAACATAAAATTAATTCAAACAAATTAGTAGACTTCCTATTCTCAAAGTATCAGCAGACTAAGAATGAATTAGGGAAATGCCATTCTTTCACAATAGGGACAAACACTATAAAGCATCTTGTTGTGACTCTAACCAAACAAGTGAAAGATCTGTACGAAAGGAATTTCAAGTCTCTGAAGAAAGAAATCCAAGAAGACATCAGAGGAAGGAAAGTTCTCCATGTTCATGGACTGGCAGGATTAATATACACAAAATGGCCATCTTCCCAAAAGCAATATAAATATTCAGTGCAATCCCCATGAAAATTCCAAGTCACTTGTCATAGAGTTAGATATAGCAATTCTCATGTTCATCTGGAATAACAGGATGAAAAAACCCAAGATATCTAAAACTACACTCAACCATAAAGCTCTTCTGATGGAATCTGAATCCCAGAACTCAAGAACTTCTACCCACCATTGGGGTTAAAAATTGTATGGTATTGGTACCATTATAGGCATGTAGATCAATAGGATAGAAATGAAGACCCAGAAATGAACTCACACACCTGTGATCATTTCATCTCTGACAAAGGAGTTAAAACCATCCTGTGGAAAAAATACAGCATTTTGAAAAAATGTTGCTGGTTCAACTAGTGGTTAGCAAGTTGAAGAATGCAAATTGATCCATTCCTAAGCCCTTTTACAAAGCTCACTTCTTCATAACGTTAGAAAGATCCACTTTCAAATATATCTGGGATAACTAAAACCCAGGATAGCAAAAGCTAAAATTAACAATATAAGAATTTCTATGGGAAGCACCATCCCTGACTGAAAGCTGTACTTTATAAAAGTCCTGATAAGAAATACATGGCATAAGTAGAGTGACAGGCAGTCAGATCAATGGAATATAATGAAAGACCCAGAAATAAACCCACACATCTATGGCCACTTGATATTTGACAAGGGAGGTAAAGCCATCCAGTGGGTGGGGGGAGTGAAGAAAGCATTTTCCACAAATGTTTCTGGCAGAAGCAAGCAAATCAATCCATTCTTATCTCCTTGTACAAATCTGAAGTCCAAGTGGATCGAGGACCTCCACATACACTGAAACTAATGGAAAAGAAAGTAGAGAAGACTCTAGACCACATAACCACAGGGGAAATTTTCCTGACTAGAACATCAATAGCTTATCCTCTAAGATAAAGTATTGACAAATGGGAGCTCACAAAGTTGCAAATCTTCTGTAAGGCAAAGGACATTGTCAATAGAACAAAACTGACAACCAACAGATAGGGAAAAGATCTTTACCAACCTTCTATCTGAGAGAGGGATGATATCCAATATATTGTAAGAACAAGAGAAGTTCAACTTCAGAGAACCAAGTAACCATATTAAAACTGGGGTACAGAGCTAAACAAAGAATTTTCAAATGAGTAATATGAGATGGCTGGGAAACCCCTAAAGAAAGGTTCAACATCCTTATTCCTGAGAAAATGCGAATCAAAACAAACCTGAGAATCTACATCACACCAGTCAGAATGGCCAAGAACAAAAACTCAGGGCAGAGCAAATGCCCCCAGGCCCTTGGTCCTGGAAAAGCTAAATGCCTCTGAATAGGGAAATGCAAGGACAAGGAAGCAGGAGTGCGTGAATTGGTGAGCAGTGGGAGCAGGAATAGTTTAGAGGATTTTTGGATTGGGGGCAACCTGGAGAGGGAACAACATTTTAATTGTTAATAAAAATTTATTTAATAAAATATTAGAACAAAAAATAATTAAAAAGTGGTCGCAAGATTTTTTTCTTTTGTGTGTGTGCAAATATTTCTCTAAAGCAGTAAGAAATATGGCAGCATTAAAAAGTATTCTGCTTATTCCAAATTATGTAGACTCTACTATCTAATGAAAACTGTAAATATTCCCATATCTCTAAGTACATGTGAAATGGCCTTTTGACATCTCTTTATGATCAGTAATTCCCCCATTGAATGAGAAATTATGTTCAGCTTATTGTTGAATTCCTGACTTCATCACCTGCTAGTCCTTCTCTTATCATTTTTTGTTTATCTCTAATTAAATTATTGCCAAATAAATAATAGTAATGAAATGGTCAGAAGCATTTGGATAAAATTAAAAATTTTGTGATCATCAATTTTGCTTGCAAAGGTGATGTTTTAAAGTTAATAAAAGGGTGAAATTCTAATGCATAATGTGACCTTCCGACAAGTAAAAGTACCCATGACTTTTGGATATCAAAGAACATGTTCATTTAAAATTTACTAATGTTTCATGACATGATATGATTATCCCTATGGTTGTTAGTACATATCATAAATTTTTCATCCATTATGTGAATTTCCTGTCTTTTGAGATCTTTGAAAATATTGAATTTTCTTACCAGAATTATCCCACTATGCATGAAGAACATGCTTTAGGATTAAATGGATTAGGAATCATAGCTATCAGTTCAGTTAATATACTCCTGTGATAATTAGCTTGGCAAGTGTAATGCCAGCACAAAATAGTGTTCTCAGTTTTAGTTACACTGACTATGTTTATTTCAGATAATGTATCAAGGCAGACTTATTAGTTTTTTTATTAATTCAAAAATGACTGCTTTATGGAATGGCTGAAGATGATATTCTTGATTTATAATTGGCTAAGATTACTGTGAATCACTCTAAATGCTTAGGAATTTTTCCTAAATAGCATTATCATTAAAAATAACATTATAATTTAAGTAATTACACTGTAGCTGTCTTCAGATGCTCCAGGGCATCATGTCTTGTTACAGATGGTTGTGAGCCACCAAACTGGGATGTTGGGATTTTAACTCAGGACCATTGGAAGAGAAGTCGGTGCTCTTTTTTTTTTTTATTCGATATATATATTTTTTTATTTCAAATGATTTCCCCTTTTCTTCACTGGAAATATCATCAGTATCACCCTGCCTAGACTTGAGAATTTCAAGAAATCTCAAAGCCTAACCTTTACTGTGATTCATCATGTTATATCTCCTAACCCTACCTTTTCAAAGTTCTGATAAGTCCTGATAATTATGCATTTTCAAACGACTACACAATGGTTTTCACTTGAAAGTTTACTTCATCTATCAGATCACTATGGAGAAAGCATGGTTTTCAATAGCAACAAGAACAACAGAAAGCCCACATACACATGGAGGCTGAGGAATACTCTTCTCATTGACACCTTGGCCAACAAAGAAATAAAGGAAGAAATCAGAGACATTTTAGAATTTAATGAAAATGAAGGCATAACATAAGCAAATCTTTGGGACACAATTAAAGTAGTGCAAAGAGGAAAACTCATAGCCCTGAGTTCCTCCAAAAATAAAACTGGGAGAACATACACTAGCACCTTAAGGACATCTGAAAAGCGCTAAAGAAAAAGAAGCAAATTCACCGAGGAAGAGTAGAGGACAGGAAATCATCAAATTCAGGGCTAAAACCATTCAAATTGAAACAAAGAGAACCATACAAGGAATAAACGAATCTAGGAGCAGATTCTTTGAGAAAATCAGCAAGATAGATAAACCCTTAGCCAGACTGATGAAAGGGCACAGAGAAAGTATCCAAATTAACAAAATTAGAAAAGAAAAGGGGAATATAACAACAGAAACTGAGGAAATCCAAAAAAAATCATCAGATCCTACTTCAAAAGTCTATACTCAACACAACTGGAGAATCTGGAGGAAATGCACAATTTTCTAGACAGATACTAAATATCAAAATGAATCAGGACCAAATAGGTCATCTAAACAGTTCTGTAACCCCTTAAGAAATTGAAAGTGTCATAGAAAGCCTTCCAACAAAAAAAAAGCACAGACCAGAGGATTTCAGTGCAGAATTCTTTCAGACCTTCAAAGAAGACCTAACACCAATACTCTTTAAATTACGACACAAAATAGAAACAGAAGCCTTCTACGAAACCACAATTATGCTCATACCAAAACCACACAAAGATCCAACAAAGAAAGAAATCTTCAGACCAATTTCCCTTATGAACCTTGATAAAAAAAAAATACTCAAAATTCTTGCCAACCGTATCGAAGAATACATAAAAACGATCATCAATGCAATCCACTACATAAACAAGCTCAATGAAAAAAACCACATGGTCATTTCACTGCATGCAGAAAAAAGTATTTGACAATATTCGACATCCTTACATGCTTAAAGTATTGGAAAGAACAGGAAATCAAGGCCCATACCTTAACATAGTAAAAGCAATATACAGCAAACCGGTATCCCCCATCAAATTAAATGGATAGAAACTTGAAGCAATCCCACTAAAATCAGGAACTAAACACAACGTGTGAAAGGGATGCACATTTTCTCCTTATCTTTTCAACATTGTACTTGAGTTACTAGCTCAGGCAATTTGAAAACATAAGGAGGTCAAAGGGTTACAAATTGGAAAGGAAGAAGTCAAACTATCATTATTTGCAGATGATATGATAGTCTACCTAAGTGACACAATAACTCCACAGGAGAATTCCTACAGCTGATAAACAACTTCAGCAAAGTGGCAGTTTATAAAATCAACTCAAGCAAATCAGTAGCCTTGCTATACTCAAAGGATAATCAGGCTGAGAAAGAAATTAAGGAAATGACACCTTCACAATAGCCACCAAGTGTTTAAAACAACTTTGGGTGACTATTACCAAACAAGTGAAAGCTCTGTATGACAAGAACTTCAAGGCTCTGAAAAAAGAAATGAAAGAAGACCTCCAAAAATGGAAAAACGTCCTATGCTCCTGGATTAGCAGGATCAATATAGTTAAAATGGCCATTTTGCCAAAAGCAATATACAGATTCAACGCAATACCCTTCAAAATCTCAACTTAATTCTTTATAGAGATAGAAAGAGTAATTCTCAAATACATCTAGAATAACAAAAAAAAAAAAAAAGAAGAACTAAAACTATTCTCAACAACAAAAGAAATTCTGGGGGAATAAGTATGCCTAACCTCAATCAAAACTACAGAGCAATAGTGTTAAAAACTGCATGATATTGGTACAGTGACAGGCAGGCGGATCAATGGAACAGGATTGAAGATCCAGAAATGAACCCAAACACCTATGGCCACTTGATCCTTGACAAAGGGGCTGAAAACATTTAATGGAAAAAAGATAGCCTTTTCATTTTTTAAATTCGATATAATTTATTTACATTTCAAATGATTTCCCCTTTTCTAGATCCCCACTCCCTGAAAGTCCCGTAAGCCCCCTTCTCTTCCCCTGTCCTCCCACCCACCCCTTCCCACTTCCCCGTTCTAGTTTTGCTGAATACTGCTTCACTGAGTCTTTCCAGAAAAAGGGGCCACCCCTTCTTTCTTCTTGTATCTCAATTGATATGTGGATTATGTTTTGGGTATTCCAGTTTTCTAGGTTAATATCCACTTATTAGTGAGTGCATACCATGATTTACCTTTTGAGCCTGGGTTACCTCACTTAGTATGATGTTCTCTAGCTCCATCCATTTGCCTAAGAATTTCACGAATTCATTGTTTCTAATGGCTGAATAGTACTCCATTGTGTAGATATACCACATTTTTTGCATCCACTCTTCTGTTGATGGATACCTGGGTTCTTTCCAGCTTCTGGCAATTATAAATAGGGCTGCTATGAACATAGTCGAGCATGTTTCCTTATTTCATGGTGGGGAATCCTCTGGGTATATGCCCAGCAGGGGAATAGCAGGGTCTTCTGGAAGTGAGGTGCCCAGTTTTCGGAGGAACCACCAGACTGATTTCCAGAGTGGTTGTACCAATTTGCAACCCCACCAGCTGTGGAGGAGTGCTCCTCTTTCTCCACACCCTCACCAACACCTGCTGTCTCCTGAATTTTTAATGTTAGCCATTCTGACTGGTGTAAGATGAAATCTCAGGGTTGTTTTGATTTGCATTTCCCAAATGACTAATGAGGTTGAGCATTTTTTAAGGTGCTTCTCTGCCATCCGAAGTACTTCAGGTGAGAATTCTTTGTTTAACTCTGTACCCCATTTTTTAATAGGGTTGTTTGGTTTTCTGGAGTCTAACTTCTTGAGTTCTTTATATATATTAGATATTAGGCCTCTATCTGACGTAGGATTGGTGAAGATCTTTTCCCAATTTGTTGGTTGCCGCCTTGTCCTCTTGATGGCGTCCTTTGCCTTACAGAAACTTTGTAATTTTATGAGGTACAATTTGTCAATTCTTGCTCTTAGAGCATACTCTATTGGTGTTCTTCTGTTCAGAAACTTTCTCCCTGTACCGATGTCCTCAAGGGTCTTCCCCAGTTTCTTTTCTATTAGCTGCAGAGTGTCTGGCTTTATGTGGAGGTCCTTGATCCATGTGGATTTGAGCTTAGTACAAGGAGACAAGGATGGATCAATTCGCATTCTTCTGCATGCTGACCTCCAGTTGAACCAGCACCATTTGTTGAAAAGGCTATATTTTTTCCATTGGATGTCTCAGCCTCTTTGTCGAGGATCAAGTGGCCATAGGGGTATGGGTTCATTTCTGGATCTTCAATCCTGTTCCATTGATCCTCCTGCCTGTCACTGTACCAATAACATGCAGTTTTTAACAGTATTGCTCTGTAGTATTGCTTGAGGTCAGGGATACTGATTCCCCCAGATTTTCTTTTGTTGCTGAGAATTGTTTTAGCTATCCTGAATTTTTTGTTGTTCCAGATGAATTTAATAATTGCTCTTCCTAACTCTGTGAAGAATTGAGTTGGGATTTTGATGGGTATTGCATTTAATCTGTATATTGCTTTTGGCAAAATGGCCATTTTAACTATATTGATTCTACTGATCCATGAGCATGGGAGTTTTTCCCATTTTTTGAGGTATTCTTCCATTTCCTTCTTCAGAATCTTGAAGTTCTTGACATACAGATCTTTCACATGTTTGGTAAGAGTCACCCCAAGATACTTTATACTGTTTGTGGCTATTTTGAAGGGGGTCATTTCCCTAATTTCTTTCTCAGCCTACTTATCCTTTGAGTATATAGGAAGGCCACTGATTTGCTTGAGTTGATTCTATAACCTGCCACTTTGCTGAAGTTGTTTATCAGCTGTAAGAGTTCTCTAGAGGAGTTTTTTGGGTCACTTAGGTAGACTATCATGTCGTCGCAAATAATGATAGTTTGACTTCTTCCTTTCCAATCTGTATCCCTTTGACCTCCTTATGTTGTCGAATTGCACGAGCTAGTACCTCAAGTACAATATTGATAAGATAAGGAGAAAGGGGGCAGCCTTGTCTGGTCCCTGATTTCAGTGGGATTGCTTCAAGTTTCTCTCCATTTAGTTTGATGCTGGCTACCTGTTTGCTGTATATTGCTTTTACTATGTTTAGGTATGGGCCTTGAATTCCTGTTCTCTCCATGTCTTTAAGCATGAAAGGATGCTGATTTTTGTCAAATGCTTTTTCAGCATCCAATAAAATGACCATGTCGTTTTATACTTTGAGTTTGTTTATCTGGCTAAGGGTTTATCTATCCTGTTGATTTTCTCGAAGAACCAGCTCCTGGTTTTGTTGATTCTTTGTATGGTTCTCTTTGTTTCTACTTGATTGTTTCCGGCCCTGAGGTTGATGATTTCGTGCCTTCTACTCCTCCTGTGTGAAATAGCTTCTTTTTGATCCAGGGCTTTCAGGTGTGTCATTAAGCTGGTAATGTATGCTCTCTCCATTTTCTTTTTGGAGGTACTCAGTGCTATTAGTTTTCCTCTTACCACTGCTTTCATTGTGTCCCATAGATTTGGGTATGTTGTGTTTTCATTTTCATTGTGTTCTAAAAAGTCTTTAATTTCTTTCTTTATTTCTTCCTTAACCAAGGTATCATTGAGTAGAATATTGTTCAGTTTCCACGTGTATGTGGGTTTTCTGTTGTTTTTGTTGCTATTGAAGACCACTTTTACTCCTTAGTGATCTGATAGGAGGCATGAGATTAGTTCGATCTTCTTATATTTGTTGAGGTCTGTCTTGTGACCAATTATATGGTCGATTTTGGAGAAAGTACACTGAGGTGCTGAGAAAAAGGTATATTCTTTTGTTTTAGGATAGAATGTACTATATATATCTGTTAAATCTAATTGGTCCAAAGCTTCAATTAGTTTCATTGTGTCCCTGTTTAGTTTCTGTTTTCCTGATCGGTCCATTGAGGAAAGTGCAGTGTTGAAGTCACCCACAATTACTGTGTAGGTGCAATGTGTGCTTTGAGTTTAAATAAAGTTTCTTTTACGAAAGAGGGTGCCCTTGCATTTGGAGCATAGATGTTCAGGATTGAGAGTTCTTCTTGTTGTATTTTTCCTTTGCCCAGCAAGAAGTGTCCCTCAGAATCTCTTTTGATGACTTTGGGTAGAAAGTCAATTTTATCTGATATTAAAATGGCTACTCCAGCTTGTTTCCTGAGACCATTTGCTTTTAAAATCGTCTTACAGCCTTTTACTCTAAGGTAGCGATTGTCTTTGACCCTGAGGTGTGTTTCCTGTAAGCAGCAAAATGTAGGGTCCTGTTTACGTATCCAGTCAGTTAGTCTGTGTCTTTTTATTGGGGCATTAAGTCCATTGATGTTAAGAGATATTAAGGAATAGTGATTGTTACTTCCTATCATTTTTGACGTTATTTTTTAAATTTGATTGCTTAACTTCTTTTGGGTTTGATGAAAGGTCACTATCTTGCTTTTTCCAGGTTGAAGTTTCCCTGCTTGTGTTGGTGTTTTCCTCCTATTATCCTTTGTAGGGCTGGGTTTGTGGATAGATATTGGGTAAACTTGGTTTTGTCATGAAATATCTTAGTTTCTCCATCTACGGTGATTGAGAGTTTTGCTGGATATAGTAGTTTTAGTTGGCATTTGTGTTCTCTTAGAGTCTGCATGATATCTGACCAGGACCTTCTAGCCTTCATAGTCTCAGGTGAAAAGTCTGCTGTGATTCTGATAGGTCTTCCTTTATATGTTACTTGGCCTTTTTCTCTTACTGCCTTGAATATTCTTTCTTTGTTTAGAACATTTGGTGTTTTGACTATTATGTGACGGGAATCATTTCTGTTCTGGTCCAGTCTGTTTGGAGTTCTGAAGGCTTCTTGTATATTCATGGGCATCTCTCTCTTTAGGTTACGGAAGTTTTCTTCCATAATTTTATTGAAGATATTTGCAGGCCCTTTAAGTTGTAAATCTTCACTCTCATCTATGCCTATAATCCTTAGGTTTGGTCTTCTCATTGTGTCCTGGATTTCCTGGATATTTTGGGTTACAAGCTTTTTGCATTTTGCATTTTCTTTAAATGTTGAATCCATGGTTTCTATGGAATCTTCTGCATCTGAGATTCTTTCTTCTATCTCTTGTATTCAGTTGTTGATATTTGCATCTCTGTCCCCTGATTTCTTCCCAAGGCTTTCTATCTCCAAAGTTGTCTCTCTTTGAATTTTCTTAGTTATTTCTACTTCTGATTTTAGATCCTGGATGGTTTTGCTTAGCTCCTTCACTTGCTTGTTTGTGCTTTCCTGTAATTCTTTAAGAGATTTTTGTGTTTCCTCTTTCATGACCTCAGCCTGTTGACCAAAGTTCTCCTGTATTTCTTTAAGTGTTTTTTGTGTTTCCTCATTATTGGCTTTTGTATTCTCATGGATTTCTTTCAATGATTTTTGTGTTTCCCTTGCAAGGGCTTCTAACTTTTGATCAATTTTCTCCTGAATTTCTTTAAGTATGTCTTTCATGTGCTCCTGTACCAGCATCATGACCAGTGATTTTAAATCCAAATCTTGTTTTACTGGTGTGATGGGGTATCCAGGACATGTTGGTAGAGGAGAATTGGGTTCAGATATTGCCATATTGCCTTGATTTCTGTTAGTGACGTTCCTGTGTTTGCCTTTTGCTATCTAGTTCTCACGGGTGTTAGTTTGTCTTGTCAGTGCTGTACTCACCAGTGCAAGCTGCCCCTTCCCAGTTGGCCTCTGGTGCACAGCTTACCTCCTGCACTGCCTGTAGACAAGGTGCTGCTGCCCAGGCTGTTCAGATGTCAAAGCAGCCACACGAAGAGGACCGCTGGGGCCCGCTGGATTCACTGGAGCACACCAACTTCTCCCACTGGCCGCCCAGAAGCTCCTCTAGCCTCTTGCAGGACCTGGAGTTGTGGTGCCCCCGTCCAGGCTGATCTGAATCCAGAAGCGGAGAGAGTTGAGCTGAGGGCTCCCGCCTGAGTTCTTGCCCCATATTGTGTCAGTAGACCAGATAGAGCTCGTGTGCACCCCCAGGGAGCACCGAGGGTGTATGCTGCCAGGACCTCCCCTGTGTTCTGATCACTCCGCTGGGCAGCCGATCCCCCAACTGGGCTGGTGCACGCAAGGTTAGCCTGGCCGCCCAGGCCCTGATTCCAGGCAAAATCCTGGGAGGGCATGGTCCGAGCAAAGTTTCCCTAGGGCTATGACTGTTAATTGGGTCTGCCAGGTGACCAGGATGGCGGGCGGGCGTGCTCGCGCTTCCTGAAAGCGCCAGGAGAATCTGCTGTGCTAACAACCTCCTGGGCAGGTTGACACCCAGATGGCCCACCCAGCTGCCCAGTTCTAGGGGTCATTCCTGGGCCTTTTGGGGCCTAGACCCCCGCTTTGTTAGCCTCAGTTTATGCCTGTTATGGATCTGCCCGCCAGAGCTCTCTGGAGTCCTATAGGCAAAATGGCGGCGCGCACGCAGGCCAGGGCAAAAAACCTCCTGGCTGGGTTGGCACCTCGATGGCCCCCCGAACAGCCCAGGGCCTGGGTGCAGGCCAACGCACATTGGGCTCAGACCCCTGCGGTTTTGGCCTCAGATTATGTTTGTGTACCTCAGTCTGTCAGATCTCTCTGGTGTCCGAAACCAAGATGGAGGTGAGCCTCTCCTGACTGGAGGGAGGCCGAGTTCTGAAGTGGTTTCCGTGCAGTGAAAGGCGCCAAAAACCGCAGCTGCTTGCATGCTGGCTGGTCAGCAAAGGTCAGTGGTCATGGGCGCAAGGCCTAACTGGACCCTGTGTCGCCTTGGTTCCATTGCTGATGGCCCTTCAACTGGAGCAGCTACTGCTGCACTGCCGCCGCCACCGCTGCTGCCTCCCCAATCAAGATTGCCTTTTCAACAAATGGTGCTGATTCACCTGGAGGTCAGCATGCAGTAGAATGCGAATTAATCCATCCTTATCTCCTTATACTAAGCTCAACTCCAAATGTATCAAGAACTTCCACATAAAGCCAGACACTCTGAAGCTAATAGAAAAGAAAGAGGAGGGGTTCCTTGAGGACATCGGTATAGGGGAAAAGTTTCTGAATAGATCACCAATAGTGTATACTCTAAATTCAAGATTGACAAATGGGACTTCATTAAATTACAAAGTTTTAGTAAGGCAAAGGACACCATCAATAGAACAAATTGGCAACCAACAAATAGGGAAAAAATCTTCACCAACCCTACATCAGATAGAAGGCTAATATCCAATATATACAAAGAAAACAAGAAGTTAGAACCCAGAAAACCAAATAACCCTATTAAAAATGGGGTAAAGGGTTATATAAAGAATTTTCACCTGAGGAACTTCGGATGGCAGAGAAGCATCTTAAAATATGCTCAACTTCATTAGTCATCAGGGAAATGCAAATCAAAACAACCCTGAGATTTCACCTTACACCAGTCTGAATAGCCAAGATTAAAATCTCAGGAGACAGCAGGTGTTGGCGAGGATGTGGAGAAATAGGAACGCTCCTCCACTGCTGGTGGGGTTGAAAATTGGTACAACCACTCTGAAATCAGTCTGGCGGTTCTTCAGAAAGCTGAGTACGTCACTTCCAAAAGATCATGCTATACCACTTCTGGGCATATACCCAGAGAATTTCCCCAGCAGGTAATAAGGATATATGTTCCACTATGTTCATAGCCGCCCTATTTATAATAGCCAGAAGAAAGGACCCAGATATCTCTCAACTAAAGAATGGATGTAAAAATGTGATATATATATAATGGAGTACTATTCAGCCATTAGAAAAAATGAATTCATGAAATTCTTAGGCAAATGGATGGAGCTGGAGAACATTATACTGAGTTAACCCAGTCCCAAAACATCAGTCTTGGCATGCACTCACCAATAAGTGGATATTAGCCTAGAAAACTGGAATACCCAAAACATAATCCACACATCAAATAAGGTACAAGAATAACAGAGAAGTAATCCCTTGTTCTGGGAAGACTCAGTGTAGCAGTATAAGGCAAAACAAGAACAGGTAAGTGGGAAAGGGTGGGTGGTAGAACAAGGGGAGAGAAAGGGGGCTTATGTGACTTTTGGGGAGTTGGCAGCCAGAAAAGGAGAAGTCATTTGAAATGTAAAAAAAAAAAAGAAAAATGCAAATTTTATCAAAAGAAAAAAAAAGAAAGAAAAGAAAGTTAACTTCATCTTTTATTCTGTGATTCTCTTCCTTTCCTAAATCCCTCTTTCCTTTTACAAATTTCTAATAATTATATATCATTAAGTATTTTCTATTCATGAATCCCACATTAGGCACCTTTTGTATTTAGTGATAAAGTCCACCAGACTATAACAATCTAGCATATCATTGTCTCAAAAGTGCCGATTTTCTCTAACATCTTTTTTTAATTCCATCCACAGTGTCTTCATTTGGGTTTTAGAGCTATGAAGCGACATCTTGACAAAGGCAACACAAATACAGGACAGTTAACTGGACTGGTATACAGAGTCAGAAGTACAGTCCCTTATCATCAACCTGTGCACTTGACACCTTTCAGGAAGTCATAGTTCAGGAGGAGCTGAGAATTCTATCTATTTACCGAAAGGCAGATAGAAGACTGACTTGCAGTAAGCTAAGAGGAATGTCTCAAACCCACTTACACAGCAACACACTTCATCCAACAAGACCATATATATTAAAACAAGGCCACACCTCCTAGTAATGCCACTCTCTAGACCAAGCACAATCTATGTGTTACCCAAGTGTACACATACACACACACATGCACACACACACATATGTGTATATATATAAACAATGCTTTACCCCAGAGTTTTGTCTGATTTAAAATATATAATATGAATGCACATTCGACATCATTAGCATTTCCTGGTCAAATTTTAATTTATGGATATAATCATATTAAGCTTATAGTTTTCCTTTGTTTTCAGTGTTTTTAATGTTTTTCATTATACATTTAGGGTATCCTTCATCTTGTAGAAAAACAGCATTTTGTCACAAATTCAATGATGATGATTCCAATTTTTCTACTTGCATATGATCAATATTCAAACATTATTTGATCCTCAACTGGAAACAACTAGATGAATGATCATGGCATCATAAGTATTTCAGATTTAATCACATGATGCAAATCCTAATGATTTTCAATGAATTGATATAATTAAACTTATAAAAATATGAAATAATATCCTTATCCAACATAATTGGCAGTACTTAGTGTTAGAATAACTTCTATATCAGAAAATTTCCTATTTTGAGAAAGTGAAACTATATTTGAAAGTCTAAATTACAATTTCTTTTGTTGGTAATGAGCTATTGATAACTCATCTCTTATTAGTGTCACTCACATTTCTCAGTTTCTTTCTACCTTTGAAATATTTATATTTCATTACATCTCATGTTCTATCATTGTTATATTCTTTACAGATACATACTTATGTTTTTTCTCTGTAGACGCCATTAAGGAGCTTTTAGAAGTATACATTTACGTCAATAGGTATAATGAGTTCTAGGAAAAATGTGAATATAGAGGTTTGGGAATTTAAAAGGCTTATGCAGTTAGGAACAAGGGAATGTGAACTACACTCGAAGTTAGGGGGAGTTAATTGGAGAAAGTATCACTGAAAATGATACCAAAGCCTTTAATCCCATGAACCAATTAAAGTATAATTGAATGAAGAGTAAAATTCATGGGATGTGAAAGTAAATAGATGATAACAGCAAAAAACCCTTTAACTGAATCCCAACTCAAAATGACTAGAAAACTATCTCCTTTCTGGCTAGCTTTTATACTGTCTGAATATGCTATTCAGGGTGCTTGGGGAGATAAAAGTTAGCCATGGTTTTACCCACTACTGGAAATAGCATGCTATAACACTTTAATATTCTTCACACCGTTGCTATGTTTCCACAACTATTATGATGTAATCATGTATGTTTACAGGTTTTGAGACATGATCCACGTTAGGTACTGCAATGCTTAATAATGAAATTGTAGTTCAAGGCTTATAGGTCATAGGATAGAACCTATTATAATTTTGCTCACGGTGATGTTGTAAAATTTCCTTCCATGTTTATGTTTACACACATAGACTGGTAGCAATTTTAGTCAAAAAACTTCTTTTGAATTGGACAACAGTCATTGGAAAGACCAACTCCATTCCAGTGTTCAGGGAATAAGGGACAGTGAAAGCAAAACCCTAAATGATACCACCATTCCACATTTCTTTTTTTTTTTTGTTTGTTTGTTTTTTTGTTTTTTGTATAAAATGTCTTGTTTTTAATTGATGTATTTTATTTACATTTCAAATGATTTTCCCTTTTCTGGGTCCACACTCCATGCAAGTCCCATAAGCCCTCTTCCCTCCTCCTGTTCCTCCATTTACCCCTTCCCACTTCCCTGTTCTGGAATTCCTCTATACTCCTGCACTGAGTTTTTTCAAAACCAGGGGCCACTCCTTAATTCTCTTTGGGCATCATTTAATTTGTGGAATATGTCTTGGGTATTCAACGTTTCTTTTTTAATCGATATATTTTTTATTTACATTTCAAATGATTTCCCCTTTTCTAAACCCCCACTCCCCAAAAGTCCCATCAGCCCCCTTCCATACCCCTGTTTTCCCACCCATCCCTTCCCACTTCCCTCTTCTGGTTTTGTCCTATACTGCTTCACTGAGTCTTTGTCATACCCGTAATGTAAGGTGCAATTACAGTTTCAGTAAATAAGCCTAAGGCCCACTTCAAAAGACAATGCAACTGCTTGTCAGCACCATTGAAGTTATGGATTTGTTTAATTCTGACTCGATTTCATTATTAGCTTGACTCATAAATTGTCCTGGTTCTTGAAGGATTCATCTGAGTCCCCACTGTGACTTCATCAATGCTCTTGCATGCTGATAGTAAAAGGGCTTTATTTGTGGCCTTCTTAAAATATTGAGATCTGAACTCTTTTGTTTATTATGATATATGTGTAAGGGCCTCTTCAGGTTTGATGACCTATGTAACACTTATGTTCTGAAGTGGTAACTCTGAGAGCTCTTTGACCAAATAAAAAATATCTGAGGGTTCAATTTCTCATTGGAATTATATGTTAATGCAACCTTCAACACTGGGGATTTTCTGATATATTTGATGTTGAGGGCATACATCTGAAACAGCCATGAGTTTTGATGAAAGTTATGAGACATATTGTTTCTATTTCATGTATGTGGGTATACTGTCCCAGTCTTTAGACACACAAGAAGTTGGCATTAGTTGACCATTACTGATAGTCTTGCTGGGAATTGATGTTAGCACTCCAGTGTATTAACTGCTGAAACATATTTCCAGCCCTGGTACATTGGTGGCACATTGGGCAGAAGAAAAGTGCACTATACTTCCTTCTGAGGAAGAGGGAGTTCTCTGCTGCCATTGGGCAAGTGGCATTTCATTAGGGGGAGGTGGAGCCATACTGAGATAAATCTAGTCTAGGAAACTGCAGCATATTTGATGGGGTCTCCTGAAAGTAACTGGTAAGTGTCTGGGAGCCACAGTGGCTGAATGATACATTATCAGAGCTTCTATTCCTAGTGACAAAGGTGCTAGTATTTTTGTGTAGAATGGTAGGTTCCCATTTTAGATGGGAGAGATAACAAGTGTGCAACATTTCCTTAGGTAGTTGAAGTAGCAGCAGTACTCTGGATGTTTGTTGAAAGATCCATAGGCCTTTTCAAAGACATGAAAAGTCCTCTAAACCCAGGAGAGGATGAAGAAATCCCCATAGGCATCTGAGTTGAGGGTACATGTTCTAAAATCCCTTGTGCTGGTAGGACTAATTTACATCTCCTGGGAGGTAGGACAGATGCTGTGTAAATTTTAATAAAGATGAAAAACTTCTGTGAACACCCTGAGCAGATGACAAAATTTCTTTTCCTTGGGCACACAGAACTCCAGGAGAAAATGCTACATTACCTAAAGACATTTAGAAAGTTAATAGAGTCTATATATCCCTTTTTGACTTTGATGGTACCAGTAATTCTATGCTAGATGGTAAATGTTCTCCTGCAAGAGTGCTGGAGGAAGAAGGACTTTTAGATTCTTTAGAAGAAATGGAATTTTTCAGATAATGTTGGGCTAATTGTAATACATCTAGATTATATATATTTTATGCTTGGACTTTTTCTTAGATACTTTGTAATATGAAAAATTTGAATTTCTGAAGTTTGATCTGCAAAGTGACAATTTACATTGAGCAAGGGGTAAATGTTCAGGAGCATTTGAGGGAGATGAATAAATGCCTTTAAGCCCTGGGGAGATGGTAAACATACTAGAGTCTTACAAGTAGACAGAGAAGCCCATTCTTCACTGGCATTGGAGTCTATACTTTCAGGATCCATCATATACTGAAGACCAGCTGAGACATCCAGTCTATAGAGTTTAGCAACTGCTATACTACTGGACTTTCCCTTCACAGCTAGCCATTCCTGGATTAGTGGCACTGCAGGTGTAAATCACCCCAGTGAATGCACTTTTAACATCAGTGATTCACTCCGTAAGTTCTGTGCCTCATGGAAAAGCATGATTAATATGTTGTTTTATCTCATCAATAAAAATTCAAAAAACAGAAATCAGTACAAGATCATTAGTTAGTAATGCCCAAATACTAATGAAACCAGCACACAAATGACACTCAATATGTGTTTACTGAATGAAAACCTCAATCATCATCACGAGTATTATTATTATTTATTTATTTCTTCATTATATTTCTGTCTCCCAAGTTCCTACAAACCCAACTTATTATTTAAGCATGTACAAACCCAGAAGTCATTAGTTTGCAAATATAATTTTCTCCAAATTTCTCCTTCTCCCTACTAGGTGATAGCCATGTGTTCTTTCTTTTTTTTTTAATTTGTATTTTCTATATTCTTTGTTTACATTCCAAATGATTTCCCCTCTCCCAGATTCCCCCATCTCCATATGTCCCATAAAACTTCTTCTCTCCATCCCTTCTTCAATCACTTCCCTCCTTTTTCTCTGTCCTTATATTCCCTCCCCATGCTAGATCAATCCTTTCCAGGATCAGGAACCTCTCCCTACTTCTACATTGGAGTCAATTGTTATGCAATTTGTACCTTGGGTATTCAGGGCTTCTGGGCTAATTAATATCCACTTATCAGAGATAGCATTCCATGTCTGTTCTTTTGTGATTTGGTTACCTCACTTAGGATGGTGTTTTCCAGATCAAACCATTTGCCTAAAAATGTTGTGAATTCATTGCTTCTAATTGCTGAGTAGTATTTCATTGTGTAAATATACCACATTTTCTGTATCCATTCCTCCTTTGAGGGGCATCTGGGTTCTTTCCAGCTTCCGGCTATTATAAATAAGGCTGCTATGAACATAACAGAGCATGTGTCTTTATTTCATGCCTGGGAATCCTTTGGGTATATGCCCAGGAGAGGTATAGCACTGTCCTCTAGAAGTCTCATGTCCAGTTTTCTGAGGAACCACCAGAGTGATTTCCACAGTGGATGTACCATCTTACATTCCCACCAGCAGTGGAAGAGTGTTCCTCTTTATCCACATCCTCGCCCAAATCTGCTGTATCCTGAGTTTTGACCTTAGCCATTCTGACTGGTGTATGGTGAAATCTTAGGGTTGTTTTGATCTGCATTTCCCTAATGACTAATGATGTTGAGCACTTCTTAAGGTGCCTCTCGGCCATCTGAATTTCTTCAGGTGAAAATTCTTTGTTAAGATCTGTACCCATTTTTTAATAGGGATATTTGGTTCCCTGGGGTCTAATTTCTTAAGTTCTTTGTATATATTGGATATTAGCCCTCTATCAGATGTGGGGTTTGTGAATATCTTTTCCCAATTTGATGTTGCCGTTTTGTCCTTTTAACGGTGTCATTTGCCTTACAGAAACTTTGTAATTTTATGAGGTCCCATTTCTCAGTTCTTGATCTTAAATCATAAGTTATTGGTGATCTGTTCAGAAACTTTTCCCCTGTGCCCATGTCCTCCAGGGTCTTCCCCTGTTTCTTTTCTATCAGTTTGAATGTGTCTAGTTTTACATGGAGGTCCTTGATCCACTTGGAGTGAAGTTTAGTACATGGAGATCAGAATGGATCAATTTGCATTCTTCTGCATGCTGACCTCCAATTGATCCAGCACCAGTTATTGAAAAGGCTATCTTTTTTCCACTGGATGTTTTTGGATCCATTGTCGAAGATCAAGTGACCATAAGTTCGTGGATTCATTTCTGGATCTTCAATTCTATTCCATTGGTCCACTTGTCTGTCACTCTGCGAAAACCATGTAGTTTTTATCACTATTGCTCTGTAGTATTGCTTGAAGTCAGGGATACTGATTTCCCCACAATTTCTTTTGTTGTTGAGAATAGTTTTAACTATTCTGGGTTTCTTGTTATTCCAGACGAATTTGAGAATTGCTTTTTCTAATTCTGTGAAGAACTGAGTTGGGATTTTGATGGGGATTGCTTTGAATCTGTATATGACATTTGACAAGATGGCCATTTTAGCTATATTAATCCTGCCAATCCATGAGCATGGCAGATTTTTCCATTTTCTGAGGTCTTCTTCAATTTCCTTCTTCAGAGACCTGAAGTTCTTGTCATATAGATCTTTCACTTGTTTGGTTAGAGTCACACCAAGATACTTTATATTGTTTGTGGCTATTTTGAAGGGTCTCGTTTCCCTAACTTCTTTCTCAGCGTGCTTATCCTTTGATTATAGATAGGCTACTGATTTGCTTGAGTTGATTTTATAACCAGCCACTTTGCTGAAGTTGTTTATCAGCTGTAGGAGTTCTCTGGTGGAGGTTTTCGGGTCACATAAGTAGACAATCATGTCCTCTGCAAATAGTGATAATTTGACTTCTTCCTTTCCAATTTTTATCCCCTTGACCTCCTTATGTTGTCTAATTGCTCTAGTTAGAACTTCAAGTACTAAATTGAAAAGACATGGGGAGAGAGGTCAGCCTTGTATAGTCCCTGATTTTAGTTGGATTGCTTCAAGTTTCTGTCCATTTAGTTTGATGTTGGCTACAGGTTTGCTGTATATTGCTTTAATGATGTTTAGGTATGGGCCTTGAATTCCTGTTTTTTCCAAGACTTTTGGCATGAAAGGATGCTGAATTTTGTCAAATGTTTTTCTGCATCAAATGAGATGATCATATGTTTTTTTTTTTTTTCTTTGAGCTTGTCTATGTAGTGGATAGCATTGATGGATTTCCTTATATTGAACCATCCCTGCATACCTGGGATGAAAAAAAAAAAAAGAGGAGAAACATAACACATATAATCAGCCATTAAGCCATTTCTCTTCAGCAATCTAGTTCTACACAGGGAACAATAGTCTAAAGATAAAGTATATATTCAAGATGACAGAAATGATTACTAACCCTGTGCTCATTCATCATAGGTGTAGGACAAGTAAATGGAAACAAGCAAATAACAGAAACTCATGATACTACTCTATTTAATGCTAATACAGATAACAAGTGTTGGCGAGGATGTGGAGAAAGAAGAACACTCCTCCACTGCTGGTTGGGTTGCATATTGGTACAACAACTCTGCAAATCAGTCTGATGGTTCCTCAGAAAATGGGGCAAGTCACTTCCGAAATATCCTGCTATAGCACTGCTGCGTATATACACAGAGGATTCCCCAGCATGTATTAAGGACATATGCTCCACTATGTTCATAGCAGCCCAATTTATAATAGCCAGAAGCTGGAAAGAAACCATGTATTCCTAAACAGAAGAATGGATATAAAAAATGTGATATATATATATATATATATATATATCCACAATGGAGTACTATTCAGCCATTAGAACCAATGATTTCATGAAACTCTTAGGCAAATGGATGAAGCTGGAGAACATCATACAAAGTGAGGTAACTCAGTCTCAAAAGATTAATCATGGTATGCACTCACTAATAAGTGGATACTAACCTGGAAAATTGGAATACCTAAAACCTAATCCACACATCAAATGAGGTACAAGAAGAACGGAGGAGTGGCCCCTTGTTCTGGAAAGCCACTGTGTAGCAGTATAAGGCAAAACCAGAACATGGAAGTGGGAATGGGTGGGTGGGAGAACAGGGTGAGTGGGGGGCCAGAGAAGGGGAAATCATTTGAGATGTAAATAAAAAATATATCAAATATAAAAATAAAAAAAGATGCAATCCTTCTATTTGAATAAAGTAAATAAAAACAAAACTCTTGAAAAGCAGGGAGATGTGCAAGTACGTGAAAGGATTAGTAGCATCATTAAAACTGAGTTATGACTACTGAAAATTTGTAGGATATGTGGAATATACAGTGAGACCTCTTCTCAAAAGAAAATACTTAAAAAAGAGAAGCGAGTGTCCTCTTGCTTGTGGTTTCCATATAGACTATAAAAAAACAGAGAGGGGAATGCCTGATTATGATCCTTGAACACAAACTGCAACCCATGTAAACCTCTTCATCTCATAGTTTCAAAATTCATATGAAGAATCAAGAAGCAGCTATGATCCCTACTATTAGCAGGTACTAATTAGGGAAACCTGCTGATCCTGATTACTTTCTAGTTGGTGATTCGGCACATACTAGAAAAAATGCTGTGACTGAATGAAGCAGAATAAAAGCTTGCACTCTATCTTATGACCACGGAGGTTTTTTCTGGGACTACAAAACATATAACTTCCATTGCCCATCATCATAGCCTTCAAATTATTCTAGACGGTATGAAGTTCATACTGATATTATCCTGTTAATAATTTAAGATATGTTCTCATTAGTTCGTAAGAGGTCTGGAGAACAGACATCAGAAGCATACTTTATTCATCTTGTGAGTTAAACTTTCTGGCCATCATTTAAATGTCAGGTGTTTCTTAATTATTTCAGGACAAGAATGAAAGAAGGAATCACAACTATGGAGAAATGAAGTCTGAGTATTCTGTAGCAGTCAGGAAAAAGGATAAAGATACACTGTGAAGTCAATATTATAAAGATCATGACAACTGACTAAAAGACAAGCATTTATTTCCCTTACACTTTGTGGCTTCATTTATTTTCTTACAGTTGTTGCACCATTAGTCTTTGTTAGAAATCACATATTTTCACAACCATATATATATATATATGTGTGTGTGTGTGTGTGTGTGTGTATGTATATATATATATATATATATATATGTGTGTGTGTGTGTGTGTGTGTGTGTGTATGTATATATATATATATGTATGTATGTATATATATATTTATATATATATAAATATATATATACATACACACACACACACACACACACATATATATATATATATAAATGTTATATAGGTGAGAGATAGAATATAGGGCAAGATGGATAATAGATCATTACAGATTGATAGCTACCCTTTCAGTGGTTCTTTACATTTCTCATGCATTTGAATACAAAAGCATATAGTAAGTGAATATGTGAATATCATACTGTCGAACACATATGATATAAATGTCAAAGAATATGTAGATAGACAACAGCTTTTATTCAGAAAGCATTTAAGACCCAGGAGATTAGATGTGTCAGGAACACAGCAGCCTCGATTATCATCACACATATCAAACAGTAATGTAAACAATTTTACAAAAATACCAATTCAATTTCATGATAATAAATATTAAAAGCAAATGAACATATATGGAAAATGATTCCTTTCTGTTTGAATGAACACTAAACTTTTTAAACTTTTTAAACACAACATATCTAGGAAAAAATAACAGTTTTCTGAAATCACAAGCATTTAAAGGTTTTTGGTTGAAAAATTAATCAGTTGACAAAAAAGTCTGTTATTCATAGTGGGTAATACAATTAGATTGTCTAGAATGTACTCCTCTCTTATGTTTGGGATAGGTATGTTTGGAAGATTTATAGAAAGCATTCTCCTGGAAGCTCAAAGCATAGCTCTCCTAACTTAACTTTTTTGTTTAGGGAATTAGTACTGAATATTGGTACTGAGTAACTTTCTGTGAAGCCACTGCCAAGTTAAAATATAGTTTTCTAGATTTTGAGAGTCAAGATAGAACACTTCCTGATTCCATTAGACTATCATAAGAATCAAATTAGTTACTACATACATATCTTTTAGTGGAGCCTGAAATCGAGAACCAATCAATGGATGTGAAATGATCACTTTCCCTCTAGGAACTAAACTGAAGACACCAAACCAAATTTGTTAAGTCAACCACTTAAGACTAAGGATTCTTTTTTTTTTAATTGATATATTTTTATTTACATTTCAAATGATTTCCCCTTTTCTGGATCCCCACACCCCACAAGTCCCATAAGCCCTCTTCCCTCCCCCTGTTCCTCCATCTACCACTTCCTGCTTCCCTGTTCTGGAATTCTGCTATACTCTTGCACTGAGTCTTTCCAGAACCAGGGGCCACTCCTCCATTCTTCTGTATATCATTTAATATGTGGATTATGTCTTGGGTATTCAAAGTTTCTAGGCTAATATCCACTAATCAGTGAGCGCATACCATGATTAATCTTTTGAGATTGGGTTACCTCATTTAGAATGATGTTCTCAATCTCCATCCATTTGTGTAAGAATTTCATGAATTCATTGTTTCTAATGGCTGAATAGTACTCCATTGTGTAAATGCAAATCAAAACAACCCTGAGATTTCACCTCACGGCAATCAGAATGTCTAAGGTCTATAACTCAGGAGACAGCAGGTGTTGGTGAGGATGTGGAGAAAGAGGAACACTCCTCCACTGCTGGTGGGATTGCAAGATGGTGAAACCCCTTTGGAAATCAGTGTGGCGGTTCCTCAGAAAACTGGGCATAATACTTCCTGAGGACCTGGTTATACCACACCTGGGCATATATCCAGACGATTCTTCAGCATGCAATAAGGACACATGCCCACTATGTTCATAGCAGCCCTATTTGTAGTAACCAGAAGCTGGAAAGAACCCAGGTGTCCTTCATCAGAGGAATGGATACAAAAAATGTGGTATATTTACACAATGGAGTACTATTCAGCCATTAGAAAAAATGATTTCAAGACTAAGGATTCTTTAGTAGTCCTGGCGACAGGTCACTGTGATGTCAATATTCAAAAGCTTATACCCTAACTGAAAAATTACAAGTGAATCTTTTCCTCCTGTCTTTTGGCTTTAAAATTTTATTCTTTTAACACCTGTTGAACAATAAGAATTTTTTTCCATAGGTGTTTTTGAGTCCTTCATTTTTTCTTGTCCTGAGATCATTTCGAAATGCCTGAATTTTAAATGAATACTCTGTCTGTTGGCCAGGAAACAGATTCCATAGTAGACTACAATACCAAGGAAACATTTCAATAATATCAACAATAGAGGAGAAACATTATACTGTATAGTTACCCATTAAGCCATTTTTCTTCAGCAATCTTGTTCTACACAACGAAACAACAGTCTGAAGATTAGGTATATATTCAAGATGATAGAAATGATAAATAACCATGTACAAGTCAGGATAGAGTGGGACAAGTGTAGGGCACCAACAAAATAACAGAAACCCATATATACTACTGTATATAATGCTATACATTAACATTTTTACTTATACAGAAAATATCCAGAGAGAAGCAGTTTTTAAGGAAATAGCTGCCATAGTTCTCCTGAATCCAATGAACACAGTTGTTTTACATACACTTGCATACATTACTTTAGCATGCTGGTGCAAATATTTCTTTGTGTAGGGTTCAGGCTTCAACTAGTTTTTCATGTGCATTCGTGTTCTCTTGTTTGCCTAAGACTTGGTGTTCATGTCCATGACTTGTATAATTTTTTTGCTAGTAACATCAAAAGTGTTTTTTAAATTTGATCAGGGTGAAAAATGATAATATTAAAATAGTATTTTAGGACAACCTTGTTCCTTTATTGATCTTACAGATTTATGGGCATGTGGGTATATTTTCATTATCCAATATTGACATTAATTAACTTAAATACTTCTTATTCATGTAGGTTTTTCACCACTTGGTTAGAATTCCGAAAAAGATACTTTATAATATTTAAGGTTACAGTGAATGGAGGTTTTCCCCTGATTTACTTCTCATTAAGTAATCATTAATCTCATTAATTTCAATTAATGGGATTTAATTGAAATAAGTGAATTTTCACACAGAAGGAATATTCATTTTGTGAGTTATTACTGTATGCTGGTATGTGTTGAACTTGCAATCTACATGTATTTCTCCTGGAATTTTTAGGCTCATTTATGTTTACCACTTTTCAGTAAAAGAAAGGAAATACTGGGTGATACAAAGAAAGGCATCCTTGTAGAAACAGAACAGTGAATTTGGGACTTGCATGGGATAATCATAGAGACAAATAAGGATGATTAAATGGTTGCACTTTAGAAGGCTCTACAGAACTATTTTTTTTTCTGAGAAACCAAATGATAGACCCAAAACTATGGTCAATTGTGAAGTATGGAAAATAAAATTAAGTCTAATCAAAGTTTTCTTGGATACTACTGACATTTAAGTTCCACTTATGGCTCCTAATGTGATACCTTGCTATAGAGGTTATTGTCATACTTCATAGGTGTTGCAAATATGTGCAACTGTCAATTGCTTCACTAACATGTTGACTTACCTACTGTTTTATGTACCATAGAAACCCATTTGCAAGATAAAGACTTCTAAGTCATTTTTGTCTTGAATCTGTTGAATTCTGAGGCATCCCTGTAAGATCTCTTTGCAAAGATACTAAACTCCTCAACACTGAAAGAGAACCAAGAGTTACCTCAAACTTTGCTATTTTAGGGAAAGTCATGTGATATACTTTAACAATAGGAAGGAATTCTCTCAACAGGTTTAACATCTTGGCTGGATCAAAATTTAGTCAGATTTATAGAATTATTGAGGCCATAGACTTGAAAACTTATCACACTAATATACTAGATCAGCTCAATTCCTTTCTGTAGCATTCAAAGTATTTTTTTAATTTATTTTTTTTTAATTTTTACACACCATATTATATCCCCACAACCCATCAACTATCAGACTTTTCTACCACTGATACCTCATTCCGTCCCTGAAGTTTCCACATGGATGTCCATATCTGCCACTCCACAAAACCTCTAAACTGCCTGAGACCTGTCTTTAGACGGTTATTTGCATCATCACTGAATGAACACAAACATAGACGTCCTCTACTGTATGTGTGTTGGGAGACTCATATCAGCTGATATATGATGACTTTTTGGTGGTTCAGGGTTTGAGAGATCTCAGAGGGCCAGATTAATTGAGAATGCTGGTCCTTCTACAGGTTCTCCTTCCTTTGTTTCTTTCAGCCTTCCCTAATTCAGGAATAGGGTTCAGCTATTTCTGTCCATTATTTAGGTTTAAATGTCTGTATCTTACCATTTTTGCTGCTTGTTGGATCATTCAGGGGGCATTCATGATAAGTCCTTTATAGGGAATACTCCATAGCCTCAGTAATAGTGTCAGACCTTAGGGCCTCCCTTTGAGCTAAATTCTACTGTAGGCCTGTCCCTGGACTTCCTTTTCCTCAAGCTCAGCTGCATTACCATCCCTACAGTCCTTTCAGACAGGAATAATTACAGTTCAGAATTGTGGCTATGGGATGACCTCCCCCCATTTGCTGCTCTATCTTTCTTTGTTGGAAAAGGATTTTATATGTTAACTCTCCCTATTGTCAGACATTTCATCAAAGGCCCCTTCCTTTGAGTTCTGCATGTCTCTCAACTTCCAGGTTTCTGGTATATTCTGGAGAGTATCCTCAACCTTCTGTCTTCCAAGGTTGACGGTTTCCATTCTTTCTGCTGGCCCTCAGTCCTGCAGTACTTTTCCTTTTCCCAAATACCATGACAGGCTCTCCTCTCCCCTAACTCCCCCCACCGCTGTCCACATTCCCTTATGTGTCACATCCCTACTCCCCACTTGTGATTCATTTCTTCTCCCTCCCAATTGCGACTGAGGTGTCTTCACTTGTGCACTTTTGCTTGTCTAACATTTTTGAGTTCTGTGGACTGTATCTTGGGTATTATGTACTTTTTTTCTGAATACCCAGATATTAGTGAGTATATTCCATGTGTGTCCTTTTGTGTCTGAGTTACTGCACTCAGGATATGTTATCTTCCCATAGAACAATTTTCTTAGTGATGGAGTCTC
Source organism: Apodemus sylvaticus (assembly GCF_947179515.1). NCBI lineage: Eukaryota > Metazoa > Chordata > Mammalia > Rodentia > Muridae > Apodemus > Apodemus sylvaticus. The sequence goes on from NC_067496.1 coordinate 2,980,075, forward strand.
TACACTGCAATGAGTTAAATCAGCAGAGCCTAGAGTGACACAGAGAATTGAGTTAGAGGAGTGATCCAAGCCTTCTGATATTATAGTCCTAAAAGTCATGTGTCAACCTCATGGGATGTCTGGTGACTAAAGCTGTTACCAGGAAATGGAACCAATCCCAGTAAATTAAATAGATTTTAATTTACAAATCTGAATGGAGTTGGATATCAGATATGTAGATAGTATCGTATTCCTCCAACTAGTTTTTGGTCTTGATTTGGTCCAGTAGTTCCACACTATGATGTTTTCAATTGCTACTGTATATCCTGAGATTTTGGGAGTATGTGACATATTATTCAAGTTTTAATTTATAATGTATTTTAGATAAGAGAATACATGTATTTCAGAAGAGACTTGTCATATTTAAATGTTATTCAGTCTGTGTTAGACTATGGGGACTATTTGAAGTGAATGTAATGTATTTTGTATAAGGGTTTGCCTAAGTATAGCACCAATGTACACATGTGTTTGAATAAACTTATGGTTTCCAGTGAATGGAATGAGGTTGATTAAATCTGCCTTCCTCATGAGAATTGTGGAATAATCAGAAATGTGACCATATTGGGAATGAGTAGCTTTCTTACAGGAGTATGTTGTTTCATGCCACAATGGAGGTGAGTCTTGAATGTTTCTTGAAATCCTCAAATCTTGACAGTGGGGCCTAGATGATCCTCCTGGCTGGCTGTGGGAGAGTCTTCTACCTGGCTTTGGGTTAAAATGTAGGACACTAGTCTCCTATATCAACATATCCACCTGCTATTACTGTACTTTGTGCCATGAAGAAACCAGAAGGAATCTCTAAAACTGGAAGCCAGCCTTGATTAAATGTCTTACTCTAGAAGAGTTATTTTAGTAATAGTGACTCTATATGGCAATGAAAATTTACTAAAATAGAAATGGGTGCAAAGACTTGGCACATTATTGGCATAGGTGTGAGCATGATTTGATTTGAAAAATAAAGATTTTGTGTCTATGACAAGCAGTGGGATGGATTAAGTGGGGCTCAATTGGCCAAAGTAGTTCAGCATGGAAGACAGTGGTGCTGAGAATGATTTCAACTGTAGATACCTGTTTCAAGGAACTTCAGAGGAATACATTTTTAGTATGTGGCTTAGAAAAATTTTCATGTTATTTTGTTGAAGGACTTGTTGCCCTTGTCTGAAGAGTCTGTCTGAGCATAAGGTAAAGTGATTTAGAATAGTTACTTCAAGAAGTTTTCAAAGCCAACTCATTTCAACTTTCTCCAGTGGTTCAATCTGTACGTATTAACCAAGTGCAGCAAACTGAGAAAAACAATACAATATATATGGTTCAGAGATAAGTGGAGAACCTGGAAGAGGAATGGAGCCAAATCCTGTGTTTATGCATATTGAATAGAATTAAGGGTGTGGTAATATTGGGTAAGATTTCAACTTGCTTAATGTTATATTTTTGCAATTCACCAAGAATAAGTTAAATAATTTTAGGTATTATTATGACCTTGATATTATTCCCATTTCAAAATAAGAAAATATGACCATGTTTCAAATTGACAGGAGCTGGATTGTGATGACAATTCTCAGTGGTCAACTCTGTTGAGAATGAACTATATTCAAAAATGGAGTACATGACACTGATTCAGATCTTGAGGCTTGAAGACACATGATTTTGGTCCAAATCATTATCTGGAAAGACATAACATTTATTTCACATCTAGAAGCATATCCACCATGAAAATCTGAGATTCAGGCATGGTACAATTTATCTTTAATCCCATTAGACAAAAGCAAGTTTATTTCTGACTTTTTTTTTTATCAGCTCTGTGCAGAGCATTTTCCAGGTAAGGAAAAGCTTAGGTTGCATGTTGGCATGCAACTTTAATCCAAGCATGAAGATGTTATATATTTCTGAGTTCAAGTCAGTTTACTGAGCTTGTTCCATGAGAACCAATCATAGATAGTGAGGACTCTCCTTGAAAACAGGAAAATTGTTTAAAAGTAATTTCACTAGGTTTGGGGGCATGTTCCAGCCCCTGCAACAAATAAAACATGGCAGCTTCTGGCATGAAACTATACCTTTAGAATCAAGTATCGAACAGGTTACTAGAACAACTGATTCTAGTTAGCTTGATATAAGAAATTGGCAGTGATTTAGAAGAGACTAGTGTGTCTGCGATGAAATCTTCTGGTAAGTGTTACCTGAGAGCAGAAAGAAGCTTTATTCCAGAGAAAGACCTCCTGCTGAGATCCAGGTAATGTTTAAGAAACTGTGAGATATTAAAGGTTTTGGTGGAATGAATGGGTCATGGAGAACAGTTGAGTCTTATCAGTGTGAGTGGTCAGAAAATATCACTGGGGATCTTTCAACCCAAATAGCAGTTGAAGTGCCGATCTTAATTGATTTTGTTTTGAAATTGAGGCTTGCTACCTTAAAGACAACATATGAGAAGGAATAGGTAAATGTGCTGCCTCTTTACAGATGAAGACCCCAGTTAATTGGAGATGACAGTACCAGAGGCTGACCAAGAAGAGCAGCAGCAGTGGATTGGAGTAAGCTAGAGCATTGAGTGATACAGAGGGCAGAACTTGAGATGTGTAACACATGCCCTTTTTCAGAGCCCAAAAGATCATGTGTGAATGAATCCCCATGTTATTCCTCTGAATAAAGCTGCTAACAAAGAGTAATACCAGCCCCAGGAAAATAAGATTGGTATAGTTTACAAAGCTGAAATGAGGTGGACACTTTAAATATAGATGCAGAGTTTGGAGTTTGTCCATCATTTATTTACTCTTGAGTTCATCCTTTCTGTGTTCTTTTGTAATGTTACAGTCTAACTTGTGATGGTGGAACTATGTAATCTACTATTTAACTTTGATTTAATAATGGATTACAGTTAAGAAAATGCCTAATTCTTACAAGAGACATAGAACTTTTTTACATTGTGCAGTCTGTGCTCTACTCTGAAAACTTTTAGAGTTGTATAAAACATATTATTTATTATGCTATATCATGCATGCTTTTAGTTCATATATACTCACATCTGTGTATAAGCCTATGTTTACCAGGGTATGGCATGAGATTGTTTGAATATGTTTGGACCATTTGAATTTGGAAATAATCAGACATGTGTTATTATTGGTTAACAGATGTTTGTCAATGTGTTTTACAATGGAGAAAGGACTTTGTTGTCTCATGAAATTGCCACACAAGGCCTGCAGAATTCAGAGCATACTTCTCTCTCCTAGGAGTGCATATTCTCCTGTCTGCATTTTCATCAAGGTATAGATCTATTATCCTCTAACACCTTTTCTTCATGCTGCCATTCTTTCTGCCATGCTGAAAATAGAACTGTAAAACTGTATGTCACCTGCAATTTAATGTCTTCTCTTATAAGAATTGCCTTTTCTTGAAGTTTCTTCATAGAATTATGTAAGGCATATATTCTTCTCAGAATTGACCTGCTATAAGAGAGCACTTGCTTAGTAATGGTTTGAAATGTACTCACAGACACACCCAAGGGCATAATTTCAGATCACTTTAAATATTAACAATGCACAATAATTCCCCAGTATAGGTGAATTCCAGGTCAGGAAAATGGCAGGTGGGAATGTGTAAGCAGGGGACTGGTGATGGGATAGAGGGTTTCCGGAGTGGTAATGAGGAAAGGGATAACATTTGAAATTTCAACAAAGTTAATAATAAAAAAATGATTCTCCATAATAGGCATTTGAAATATGCATTTCTGTCCTTCCCTCTTTAGTTAGTCTAGTCGTTAAATTATTTTGTCCCAAGTATTTTGCATTATTCCCTATAAAGTATGCTGTGTTTCTATGTTGGCTAGTCTAACAGCTAGCATCCCAAATCTCCAACAAGCAACAACAGATTTAAGTTTCATGTGATTTACACTTTCTACTTTGATATATTCTAGTTATGGGAAATGAGGTATTTAAAGAATATCATGGTCAATGGAAATATTAGTATGTGGGGTATCTTTAACTTTCATGCCATCAAAAGAGTGATTAAATCTAGTGATTAAGAAATACGTAAACTTATAGTGACTTTTGTATTAAGATCTGTACTCATTAGAGGACTATTGCTATAAACTCAACTAGGAATTCTTTGTATCCCTTAGCTTGTTTGTACATTTTATAGCAGTGTTTCTCAATCTTTCTAATGCTGCAACCCTTTAATACAGTTCCTTATGCCATGGTCATCCCAAAACAAAACCATGTTTTTCATTACTTGCCATAATTGTAATGTTAAAATTGTAACTCAATATTTCTTGTTAAAATGTTTAATCAATATTGAATAAATTTATATAAAGTAACTGATGATCAATTACACGATTAATCTTAGAAAGAAACACTATGCTAAAAGCTCAATTTTGGTTCCTATCATTCTTGGTTTTATGATCTTGAAGAAAGAAGGTGATTGAAGTTATGTGAGAATGTATTTGTGTGACACATTGAAGTGCTAAGTGATTGCTTAAAAACAATAATTTATAAATATTTCAAATAAGGTAAAGAAATAATTTACATATATCAATATGCAAAGCTACAGCTAAGGAAAAACCAATTAATTTAATTTAAAGGCTATAATCTAGAAGGGTATTGTGATTTTATATTTGATTGTAAAAACATTCTGAAGATATTACTAGCACATATTTCTATGCATTTGAAATATGCATTGCAGTCCTTCCCTCTTTAGTTGGTCTAGTCTTATATTATTGTGTCCCAAGAATGTTGCATTCTTCCCTGTATAGTATGCTGTGTTTCTATATTGGCTAGTATTACATCTAGCATCCCATTCTTTCTGCCATGCAGAAAATAGAACTATAAAACTGTATGTCACCTGCAATGTAATGTCTTCCCTTATAAGAATTGCCTTTCTCTTGAAGTTTCTTCATAGAACTATGTAAGGCATATATTCTTCTCAGAATTGACCTGCTATGAGAGAGCACTTGTTTAGTAATGGTTTGAAATGTACTCACAGACACACCCAAGGGCCTAGTTTCAGACCACTTTAAATATTAACAAATTCACAATAATTCCCCAGTATAGGTGAATGCCCTTTTGTGCGTGTGTATATATACACACAGAGAGAAATACAAATATATGTTGCTCAAGTACAATATTGAAAATATGAAGAGAGGGGGCAGCCTTGTCTAGTCCCTGATTTTAATGGGATTGCTTCAAGTTTATCTCCATTTAATTTGATGCTGGCTACTGGTTTGCTGTATATTGCTTTTACTGTGTTTAGGTATAGGCCTTACGTTTCTGTTCTTTCCAAGAATTTAAAGATTAAAGGGTACTGAATTTTGTCAAATGCTTTTTCAGCATCCAAATAAATGACCATATGGTCTTTTTTCTTTGAGTTTGTTTATGTAGTGGATTGCATTGATGGATTTCCATATATTGAACCAACCCTGCATCCCTGGGATAAAACCTACTTGATCACGATGGATGATCATTTTGATGTGTTCTTGCATTCAGTTGGAAAGAATTTTATTGAGTATTTTTGCATCGATGTTCATAAGGGAAATTGATCTGAAATTTTCTATCTTTTTTGGAGCTTTGTGTGGTTTTGGTATCAGCATAATGGTGGCTTCATAGAACTAGTTGGGTGATGTTCCTTCTGCTTCTATTTGGTGGAGAATTTGAAGAGCATTGGTATTAGGCCTTCGTTGAAGGTCTGATAGAATTCTCCATTGAAATCACCTGGTCCTGTGCTTTTTTTTTTTTTTTTTTTTTTTTTTTTTTTTTTTGGTTGGAAGACTTTCTATGACCCCTTCTATTTCTTCAGTGGTTATGGGACAATTTAGATGATCTATTTCATCTTGATTTAAATTGGTATTTGGTATCTGTCTAGGAAATTGTCCATTTCCTTCAGATTCTCCAGTTATCTTGAATATAGACTTTTGTAGTAGGATCTGATGATTTTTTGAATTTCCTCATTTTCTGTTGTTATATCTCCTTTTATATTTCTAATTTTGTTAATTTGGAAACTGTCTTTGTGCCCTTTGGTTAGTCTGGCTAAGGGTTTATCTATCTTGTTGGTTTTCTCAAAGAAACAGCTCCTGGTTTTGTTGATTCTTTGTATGGTTCTCTTTGTTTCCACTTGATTGATTTCAGCCCTGAGTTTGATGATTTCCTATCTTCTATTCCTCCTGGGTGAATTCACTTCTTTTTGTTCCAGAGCTTTCATGTGTGCCATTAAGCTGATAATGTGTGCTCTCTCTAGTTTCTTTTTGAAGGCACTCATCACTATGATTTTTCCTCTTAAGACTGCTTTCATTGTATCCCAAAGATTTGGGTATGTTGTGCCTTCATTTTCATTAAATTCTAAAAAAGTCTCTGATTTTCTCTGATTTCTTCTTTGGCCAAGGTATCATTGAGTAGAGTATTGTTCAGCCTCCATGTTTATGTGGGCTTTCTGTTGTTTTGGTTGTGATTGATGGCCTCTCTTACTCCATAGTGATTTGATAGGACGTATGGGATTATTTCAAACTTCTTATATTTGTTGAAGTCTGTCTTCTGACCAGTTATATGGTCGATTTTGTAGAAGGTATCATGAGGTGCTGAGAAAATGGTATGTACTTTTGCTTTACATTGAAATGTTCTATAAATATCAATTAAATCCAATTGGTCCAAAGCTACAATTAGTTTTCTGTGTCCCTTTTACTTTTTGTTTTTCTGATTGGTCTGTTGAGGAGAGTGGAGTGTTGATGTCACCCACAATTATTGTTTTAGGTGCAATGCATGCTTTGCGCTTTATTAAAGTTTCTTTTATAAATAAGGGTGCCCTTTATTTGGCACATAGATGTTCAGAATTGAGAGTTCTTTCTGGTGGATTTTTCCTTTGACCAGTTATCCTGTCAATACAGGTACAAAGTGTAGGTCTTATCAAAAGATGGTCAAAATTTTTCCAGTGGTCCAAAAAACAGACCAATGTCTTACAAATATAGATTTGGATTATCAGGACCAGGTTGACTATATAGACATCATCCATATCACACAGGTAATTCAGTGGGATGATATGTTTTATGTTAAAACTTTTTTATATTCCTAGAATAAGAATCAAGTATCACTGTTAGTTTGATTTGCACTGTAATGAGAATTGTTTTTAGAAATACTGAGTTTTTCTTGCTCATACCCCAAGGAGGACTAATCAGTTTCTTCACTCAAACATAGTGCAAGCCAATGTAGATGGAACTCAACAAGCCTGCGTTGAAATAAATAATTGGATACAAGCTTCTCAGTACTCAAATATTGACATAGCCTGATCACTTTTTGATTGGAGATTGTTTAAAATAACTATATTACGAACATGTGTGTGTGTGTGTGTGTGTGTGTGTGTGTGTGTGTATACATCATGTACATTATATATACAGCCTTTTAGGAAGCCACATGTTTCATGATTTCTTCGCATGATATTGTTAATAAGTAATCATATTGCTATATTTCCATGATGAGCATACCAAAAATTATTAGTTAAAATTTTGTTTTACTTTATTATATATAATAATCTTTCAAAATGAGTAATATAGAAATACTGTGTGACTGAATATAATTTATTTTCCATTTTCCTTCTTTGTGTACTAGGACATCACTTCAGCACAATTCAGTGGCTTCTATTGTAAACATCAAAAGCACATCTCATACGAGTATTATACAAAAAGATGATAATTTATACAAATACTTTAAACAAATTATTGGAAATGTCTTCCTATCAAACATTCTGATCTTATCAAAAGTGTTTGTACGAAACAGTAATATTGGATGCAAAACCTTACTTCTGTCATCATCCCTTTTCTATGGAACTTGTTCTTTGATAAATTCGCAAGCATATACATTGTGTTCTGCTTCCTTTTTTCTTTTTCTTTTTCTTTTTTTTTCTATTTTTTCTTTTTTCTTTTTTTTTCTTTTTTCGTTTTCTTTTTCTTTTTTTTCTCTTGTTCTCTTTGTTCTTTCTTTGACAGAATACTTCACAGAATACATAATGGATGCTCATGATAGACAGAATATTACCCCCTGTGCTTATCTGTGGGTATTATTGACAGACAGAAAGAGACATAGAGGGATAGGTAGAGAGAGGGAGTAAGTGAGAGGGAGAGGAAGAGAGAGTGAAAGTACTTGAGAATGTAACGCAGCTTTGGTTACTCTTAAGCTAATTTGTTTTTCCAAAGTTGAAGATAGTGACTCTGCCTCTCTCTGATTCTGGAGCCAATAGGACACAAGTATAAACCATGATTAAAAATACTATATAATATAACTTCTTTCTAAACTTCAAATGTGTGATGTTTTTGAAAAATGATAATTCAGAGAAAGATTTTCCACACTATCTAATGTACCATATAACAGTCAATATAAGAGAGTATTATATAATATATACTAAAGGATATGCATGAACCCCCACATGCCAATATAGAGACAGGTCTCAATCACACAAAACATTTGTGTGTGTGTGTATATATATATATATATATATATATAATTTTTATTCGTATATAAGAAACAAAATTCAGAAGAATTGATTGAACAGCATCCTCTACTTCCAATATGTCTGATATTAAGTGGTCTTCCTTGAAAAGCATCTTCCTATTTCTGGAAATAGTGACAATAACCGCTTATGAGAATAATATTTCTGTCCATAATATGAATAAAATAAAAAAAATTAATTGTTTTCTTTACACATCAGAATTGGAATAAATATATGGACTTTCAAAAAGAAACCAATCATTTTAGTATTTTTTACTATCAAAATCAAAGTGAATTTCACTTCCTTAGAGCAATGACACATATAAGGCACACTATCAGCATATGTATGTATATACATACACACACATATATAATATATGTTATATATGTATGTGTATGTGTGTATATATGTATATGTATGTATGTGTATATGTGTATATATGTATATGTATATATGTGTATATGTCCATTAGGAGTAGGAATTATATTCTCAATCATGATTTGCTCGACACAGCATGCAGCACTGACATCAACATAGCCTCAAATTCAGGTATGATCATAACGACCAAAGTATATTACATGGTCAGTGTGTGGTGCTACCTGCATGTAACAGGAACATCAACAGAATTATTTGGCAGGTAGGGTTTCAGATATCAATCTGAACTTTATTCCCAGCTACGAGCACTTACCTCAATATGTCTATGAGCATCAGTATGGACTTTCCAATTCTTCAGATTTTCAAACGGTAACACAGAAAACAGCCGTAATTTGGGTATCCATCAGCAATAGGAATAATGGATTCCAACATGACTGCTGTTTACAACATGCAGCAGTAACATCAGATTAGCTTCTTCTTATAGGTTAGGTTAAAGGCATCAAAGATCATTACAAAGTTGATATTTGGGACTACATGCATGCATAAGGAACATCATCTGAGTATCCTCTTTCAGATATATATCAGTTGTTAATCTGATCTCCATTGCCAGCAGAGAACATGTACCTCAATATGACTGTGGGCATAATTTTGGGCACTGGAGTTTATCAGAGTCTCAAGCAGCAACACCAATTATAGCCATAACCAGGGTCTCCATTAGCAATAGGGATAATGAATGTGCTCATGATTTCTGATCACAACATTGAGCACTAAAATCAATACAGCTTCTTCCTCTCCTTACAGGAGCAATAATAGTTATCAATACATGTTACATGAACAATATTTAAATCTCTAGTGGCAGCAAAAAAAATACTTACCTCCATTTGACTATGTGCATGAGTACGAAAAATGAAATTTATTAGATTTCAAGCAGCAACAACAAATGTAGCCATCACCAGGATCTCCATCAAGACAGTCATTGTGGGCTCCATCATGACTTACTTCATTAAAACTTACCCAGTCTTACTGACAATGTTCTTTATAATAGAATATTCTCCTGAGGGGTCTCATACATCAAGAAACTCTTCCAAAACACACTAACTCTGGATCTCAATATGCCTTCAAAGAAGTATTGTAAATATACTTCATTTGTCAGTTGAGAGGGTAGGATGAACTCAGGCTTTCAGAATATGTACCCAAAAGACACTGAATTGTACCACAAGGATACAGCTTAAATTTGTTCATTGTGAATTAATTCATAATACACAAGAACTGCAAATAACATACATATCACCTAACTGATTACTGGAAAAAATGTGGCACATTTACACAATGGAGTATTACACAGTTGTTAAAAATTATAACAAGTAATTCAAGGGCAAATGACTAGAAATTGAAAAGCTTATTCTCGGTCATTTACCCAGAACTAGAAAGGTATACATTTTATCCTTACCTAACAAAACTGGCTGGATCTATGGATTTTAGCTTGATTACCATTTACTTAAAACCTAACATCTACTTAAATGTGAATATATAGTATGTTTTCTTTTCTAGGTCTGGGTTTCCTACTCAGAATAATCTTTTCTAATTCTAATCATTTGCCTATAAATTACTTGTTATCAATTTTAACAACTGAGTAGTACTTCATGGTGTAAATGTTCCATTTTGTTTTGGTCCACTAATGAGTTGAGTGATATATGTGGTATTTGCAGTTTCCACCTATTATGAATAAATTCATAATGAAACTATTTAAGCTGTGTCCTTTCGGTACAATCAAATGTCCTTTGTGTACATTCTCAAGAGCAGTAAATCTTGATCCTGAAATAGATCAACTTTCAATTTTTTGAGGAGCTTGCAAATTGATTTCTATAGGGGGTGTACAAACTATTCACTCCCACCAGTTCTACACTCTCAACAACATGAGTTGTCACTTGTGTTATTGATCTTCTCCATTCTTCCACATGTAAGAGGGAATATTAGTTTTGATTTGCATTTCCCTCATGGCCAAGGATTGATATTTTTTGGGGGGTTCCTATCCTGAAAATAATGTATTTACATTGTAACCCCATTTATAACTTTACTATTTGTTGTTTCAATATCTACATTTTTGTGATCCTTTTTTGTTGGATATTATATTTCTATGGGAAGTGGAGCTGATAAAATCTTTTCCCTTTTCCCATTTAATAGGCTGCATTTATGGCCTATTGATGATGCTCTTTGCTGTTTTAAATTAGCAGCAGAATGATTGAATGTTATATATAATTTTTGTGGTATATAAAATATATGTTACAAAATATTAAAGTTACTACAAAAACCAGGAACTATGTTAAGATAAATATTACATAAATGCCTATCTTAATTATGTCATATACATAATTTTTTATTTTATTTACACTTGATATCATTATTTCATTCTTTATAGAATTTAGAAATTTTATTCTATTCTATAATATAAATCAACTCATTAATATTTTCTTTATTTTATACATATTTTAATTAATTATTGTTACACACTTCATATTTTATATAACACCCCACCAAACCCTGTCCATCCTCTGACTGCTCCACATCCAATATCTGCTTCCCTTGGACTGTCCCCAAATAGATGTCCCTACATACCCACCCTGCCTGACTTCTAAACTCCCTGCGGTCTCCATTTAATTGAGGGTAGATGAATTATCTCTGAATAAATACTGGCCACACAGTCCTATATTCTTTGTGTTCTAGTGGCCTTATATCAGCTAATGTATATTATCTGTTTGGTAGTCCAGAGTTTGAGAGATACTCTGGGTTCAGAATAATTGAGATTGCTGGTTCTCTTAAGGGTCAGCAAAGCTTGATTCAACAGTAGGGGTAGCTGCTTCTGTAAATTGATTTGTTTCGAATATCTACTTCTGACACCTTCAGTTGTTTGTTGGATTTTCTTGAATTCTGTCATGCTAGGTCCATTTTGGGAGCATTCAGTAACACTGTCATTCCGTGAGACATCCTCTTGTACTGAATCCCTCTTTGAACCTGTCATTGGAACTTCTATTTCTCTGACCCTTCTACATTTTCCTCCCTGTAATTCTTTGAGAAAGAAACAGTTTTGGATCAGTGGTATGAATGGGGGATGGCCACCCCACTCCCTCATTTGAAACCCTGTCTTCTTCCTGGAGATAAGTTCTATAAGTTTCCTCCTCATACTGTCAAGCTTATCATCTAAGGTTTCTATCTTTTATTTCTGTGAGTCTCTCACCTCCCATATCTCTTGTAGATTCTGGAGGATTCCTACAACCTCATACCTCCCTAAGTTGCCTGTTTCCACTCTTTTTGCTGGACCTCAGTGTTTCAGTCATTTTACCTTCCTCAGTGTCAGATCAGGTTCCACTTCCTGCATCTGACCCTCTCTACTCAACGCAGTCTAATATCCCTCCCAGGTTTCTCCCTTTCTCCTAACTTGGAATTGCTTTCTTCTCCCTCTCAATTTAGAATGAGGTATCCTCTCATCATTTAATTGACTCTTTTTCATAGGCATATTTGATTCTTCACTATGTTTCTGCGCTAAATGCCCCTGGATCCTGGCCATTTAAACAGTGTCAGACATGGTTTTCCTCTTGTGCCATGGACATTAAATTGTACTAGATCCAAATGTCTGGACATCCATTACCTGAGCACATTTTGTAGGCAGGAAAAATTGTAGGACAAAGGCTTTGTGACTGGGAGTCTGTTCCATAAATAAACTGCTAGGAGCCTTGCCTGGTTACAGAAGATGGGCAGTTGAGGATCCATATCTGCAATTACAAAAAGATGCTGCTAGTGTCATTTTTATGGATTGCAGAGAGTTTTACATAGGGTTCCTGGATCTGAGTTCTGAAACATGAGTGTCCTTTCCTTAACAGCTACTGTGCACTTATATTGGAGAACATACCATGTTCGTCTTCCTGTGTCTGAAAAAGTCACTCAGTATAATCTTCTTGAGCTCCTTTCATTTGCGTACAAATTTAAGTATATTATTGTTTTTAAACACTGATAAATTATTTCATTGGTTAATTGTACCACATTTCTAAATCAATTTTTCAGTTGAGGGACATCTATGCTGTTTACAGTTTCTGACTATTATGAATAAAGATGCAATAAAGATGGTTGATCAAGTTACTCTGTGGTACCAAAGTAGAAACTTAAGGGAATATGCTCAAAAGTGATAAAGCTGTGTCTTATTGTAGAATACTTTAGTTTTCTGAGGAACCATCATATTGATATGCATCCTAGCTGTACTTGTTTGCAATTCTACCAACAAAGGATGAAATGTGTTCCCCATGTTTCAAATCCTTATAAAGGATTTGATTTTTCACTGTACCATGTAAATTTTCTTGGGATTTGGTATTAGTCATTCTAATAGGTAAAAAGTTATAATCATAATGTAGTTCCAAATAGTGTCCCCATGGTTGTTAATGGTAAAGATAATTTTTAAGTGTCTCTAAATATTTGAAATCCTCTGTTCAGAATTGTATCTTCAACCTTGACTCCTCAGTTCTTCAATATAGAGTTTATTTATGTTTTTGTGAGTCCATAGACTTTCAGGTATTTCTTTTTTTTAATTAAATTTAGTTTTTGGTGGTCTGATAGGATATGGGATTATTTAACTTTTCTTTCTCTGTTAAGATTTAATTTGTTAGCAACATTTACATTATAAAGAATGTTTCATGAGTTGCTGAGAAGAAATTGTATTCTTTTGTTTTGGGTGGCATGTTCAGTAGATGTATGTTAGAACTATTTGGTTCATTAATGTCTATTGTCTATAGTATTTCCTTGTTTAGATTTTGTCTACATAACCTCTCCATTGTTGCAATTGGTGTATTGAAGTCAGTCACTATCAATTCCTAAGGCTAATGGAAACTAAAACTTTGGTACAATTTGTTTCCTTTATAAATGAGGATGCCCACACATTCAGAAGAATAATTCTAAGAAGTGAACATCACTTTGTTGTTCATCTTCTCTTTGAAATTTATATAGTTTCTTTTCTTGTCTCTGTACTCAGTTTTGACTTGAAATCATATACACACACATATATAATAAGAATTGCTAAAGTAACCATGACTAAATTTTACATATATAATTTCATGTAACATATATGTATTACATGAAATATATGTAACATATATATAAAACACACACATATATACATATGTGTATGTATATATGTACATGTACATGTACATATATATATATATATATATACATATATGTATATATATATATTATATACATTTGATATATATATATATACATTTGATATATATATATATACATTTGATATATATATATCAAATGAGTGTCATATATTTGTATATATACAAATATATATATTACAATTGCTAAACTTGCTTGTTTGTTTGGTCCCTTTTACAAGATAGATCAGGATAATGAGTGCTCACGTTATGAACTGAAAGCATGAGGCAGAAAGAATTTATTGGAGGTACTAGCTTTGAATTTCTCTCTGTGATGATGTACTTTTTCCTAGCACCAACACATGACCTGCTAGCAGCTCTAACCATTTGGGATCACTTGTACAAATTCTCAATATTAATGGTTGGATTTCTTCCTTAAACCACAATAGCACACCCTACTCTCAATAGTTAGAGTTCATGTAGGAGGAAGTAGTGGGAAAATTGTAAGTATCAAAGATTGTACATGACTATAGAGAAATTCTGCTTTAAAGACATGTAATTTCAATTTTACATGTGTTTTGATAATAGCTATAACTCTATGCATGAGAACAGCTCATGAGAATTCAAGACAAATCTCAGGATGCAGGAAAGAGATCTCTAGACAATCCTAGTGTGAGCTAAGAACTCTATCCGCTTCTTTCTGGTCACTATTGGGAAAAGGAAATTTATATTTTGAGGGATATGGACTATGCACTCACTGATATCAGAATCTGCATATAATTGTTTAAGTAAGAAATGTCTCCTTTAGAATTAGGCATTAAAATACATTAATCTCTTTAAGTCTGGAGTTTGAGAAGATATAGTAGGTTATGAGGAAGGTGGAAGAAGTATGTCATAGGGGCAGGCTTTGAGATGTTGCACATCACTTGGCTTCCACTTTATTTCCCGGTTTTGTACTTGTAACAGAGGAGAATTCTCAGATTCATTTTAGTTTTACTATTCCTAACACTTGCTGACATACAACCATTAATGAAAGAGCCTTTCGTATCTGAAAACATATGCCAAAGTAAACTGTACCTATAGTGATAAGCGCAGGTCATGGTATTTAATCATAGCAACCGTAAATGAATAAAATGGACTTTTTGCATTTATGAAAAAGACCACAGAATATATGGGATAGTTAGTGGTTATGGGGTAAATGTAATGAAAGAATTATAAAATATAAAAAGCAGAGTGGATTTTTCTTTTTTAACATAAGCATGCATCAGCTAAATATGAAGAAACTATGTAAATTTATACTTTATTTATCACATATGTGCTCAGTATATTGAATCCTAAATGATAATTAAATAATTAATTAATACATCGTACTATATTAACTATTATAAAACAACTTATAAATAAAGTTTTATATGACAGTTTATTAACAGAACAAATCTAAATTGTATGCATAATGCTTCTATAATAAAAAATATGAGGATAAAATTTTTCATGGTTTATAAAGAAGTAATCAAAGAACTAAAAATTCAAAAATATGAGAACAATTACCTTCCAGCAATTCTCATTTTTTTAACAGCCATTTAGTTTATAATTGTTAATTAACAAAAAAATGTGCATGATGTTTAATATTAGTCATAATACCAAAAATGAAATGAAATAATAATAGATAAAAAGATTGAACTCTAAAGAAAACAGCATGCTTTCATAGAAGTATTCTTGCAAATATTATTTAGGTAAGAATGACAGGTATTTTACTTATTACATATTTCGGATATTAAACATAAAGAAAACTTTATTTATATTTCTCATTTTGCTATGAAAAATTGGAGATGTAGTGTTTAAACTAACACATTTTATAGGTAAAACTGTAGTTGTGCTGGCCAGAGATCCAAGAATTATTCTTCCAATCTGTCCAGAAATTTACACATAAAGAGTAAGATTTTGTCAGAGAAAATATAATTTCTCATTGTAACTCATTGTTGTGACTTTCTGAATTCTTTGCATTTCTCTACAACAACTCTCACTTATTATCTTCTTTCCTAAAGTTTTCTCAACATAAACTCAAATAGATGAATAAAGGCAAAGTGTTTGATCCAGTGTAGTGTTCCATTTGAGATCTAATAAATAGAGAAGACGAGAAACCTGCCAGGAATGAACTTAAAAGACTATAAGATAATATGAAACAAAAGGGAAAGGAAATTATGAGAATGGTTATATGTGAGTTAGGGAAGAGCTAAGAAGTAGAAGTGGAACCTATGATGAAATATTTAATAGGTTACCTAAATAAGAGAAAAATTAGCACCTGTAGCCAGACAATGATAGAGTTTTTAACTGTATTTCAACTTCATAAAATTAATAAAACTAAATACTAAATAAGTGATATTAAAATTCAATATATTATTGCTATTCACTTTAGCACTTGGAAATATTTTTTTCTAAATTCTAAGTATATAAAACTTTGAAAATCTAAAAAATTAACTTTACATATTATGTATTTTATTAATTTTAATTTTTAAAAAGAGAAAGAGGCTAAACAGAATGAAAAAGCCAATGAACAGTACTTCAGCCTGTAGCCTTTTGGGATTTATTGGTTTACAGAGCTTTGTAGACTATGCATATTAACTCTATAAACAACAATTAACATTAGTGGGTAATGAATTGTCTTCATAAAGGATTCCAAATCCTTAACACCTTCTGTCTAAAATTTAATTTTGCCCTGTCTGCACTTTGTCATGGTGTAGGACACTTTTCCAGAACCATGTCTTCCTGCATGGTGCTATAGACTTCCTGACAAGGTGAAAATAGAAGAAAACAAATAGATAAAAAAAAGGGTAAGATTCCACCAAGGTAAGCTTGTTATTTATGTTTTTGCAGTAAACCATGAGATATATCATATTAGGACTTATTATGACTAGGTTACTTTTTTCATGTAAACATAAAGAGACATGATTGTGAGTCAAATTGACAAGCTATGGATTGGCATGGTTACTCTCTGTGTTCAACTCTATTACATCTCAAATGAACTGCAATCCAAAAATGGAGGGCACCCCTGTAATCCAGTTCTTGAAGCTGGAAAACAAGGATTTTTATACAAAATCATGAAGTGGGAGGACACAGGTTTTGATCCATACCTAGAGGCATATTAGCCTTGGAAAGCTAAGATACAGGCATGGTGGTGCATATCTTTACTCACAGGAGAAAGTATATTGCAGATTTCTGATTCCATTCCATCCTGTTACAGAATAATTTCCAAGTAAACAAAAGCTTACATCCAGGAATAGTGATATAAGAATTTCATCCCCGTACACAGATGTGAGAGCCATACAGATCTGAGTACAAGATCTATCAAGTTCAAGAACTAAAGAGCTTGTTCCATGACAGCCAACCTTAGATAGTGAGGAAACCACTGAAAACAGGAACCTGTTTGTGTAAATGTAACTGAACAAGTGGGGAAATTTCCAGCTTCAGCATCCAATACAATTTGTTAACTTTTGGAATGCCCCTATGGGTTTAAAATGAAGGAAAGAACAGGGTACAGGTACAACATATGCTGCTTAGCTAGAGCTCAGAAAATGTTGGTGATTAGGACCAGCATCAATGAGGTGAAATCTTCTGGGATGTGTTACCAGAGATCACAACGAAGCTGTAATACAGAAAAACACATGCTGACAGACAGGGAATATGTAAGAATCTGTCAGGTGTTAATGGATTTGAAAGAATGAAAGAGTAATAAATAGCATATGAGTCTTGCCAGTGTGAGAGACAAGAAAAGATCAGTGGCGAGGCGACAGCCTAATGGGAAGTTGAAGATTCAATACTGAAGAGTTTATGAAATGAAGCTGATACTTGTGACTTTGATGATAACTTAGGAGAAGCTATTGGTGGAAGTGCTGAATAGTTAGAGCAAAAGTAGTCACTGTATTGGAGATGCTAGTTCTGTGGGATGACCCCCAAGAACAGCAGCAACTGTGGAGTGAAGTTATCCAGAGCCTAGTGTGATGCAGAGAGAAGAGTTGGAGGAGTGACTCAAGCCCATTGTAAGAACCAGAAAGTCATGCCTAAACTCCATTAGATATCTGCTAAGTAAAGTTGAATGTGGAAATGAGGTCATTAGAAATGTTAGGGTGTGAGGTATCTTTAACTTTTCATGACATCAAAAGAGTTTAGCGAATAAGAAATACATAATCGTATAGTGAAGATTGTATTAAGATCTGTACTCTTTTGAGAGGACTATTACACTAAACTCATCTAGTATTGCCTTGCATGTAGTTGCTTATTTGTATATTTTATAGCAGTGTTTCTCAATCTTTCTACTACTGCAACTCTTTAATACATTTCCTTATGCCATGGACAACCCTACTCATAAACATGTATTTTTGTTACTTTTTCATATTTGCAATGTTAACACTTTAAATCACTCTATCTTGGTAAAATGTTTGATCCAGTATGAGTAAAACTATATAAAATACTTGATGGTCAATTGTGTTGTAAATCTTAAAATGAATCCCTATGCTAATATCTCAGTTTTGGTCACTATCATTCTTTATCTTTTGATCTTGAAGAAAGAATTTGGTGGAAGTGTGAGAATGTATTTTTGTAACACAAAAAAGAAAAAAAAGAGAAATGACTGTGTGCTTATTTGTCAAAGGTGACTAAATGAAGTGTTTATAAAAGTGGATATGAAAGGTATCCATTTCTATTATTTAGAGATTCAATAGCTTAGCAAGAAAACAGTTTCTTTCCATTCATTTGTGTCTATTTACTGTTGTATAATAAAAATATTATCTCCTGGTCTGACAGCAATAATTGAACTTTAAAAAGCAGCTATGTGGAATAACATTATATTATTTCTTTGGTTGACCAGACTGTAATTTTCATCACCCTAGTTGTATGAGCTTCAAATTATAGAAGATATTACTATGAGAAATAATTCTGGACCACTAAAGATGAACCTCATAATTAAGTTCCATAATATCCTCAAACAGAAAATACTAAAAACTAAACCCAACAAAGAAAAGCAATGAAACTAAATGTTTGCTCCAGAACAAAGTAGGAAATATAGAAGACATCCAAAATCATACTAGATTGTAACTTTGTTCCCAGTATATAATTTTATAATTATTTTAAATGTAATACTATCCAATTGTGATTTCAAGCCTGATTTCTTTGGCTTCCTTTCTCAGTTCCCTTTCCTGTCTTTCCCTTCCCTTCCCTTCCCTTCCCTTCCCTTTACTGTCTTTCTCTGCCCTTCCCTTCCCTTCCCTTCCCTTCCCTTAATTCCCCTCCACTTCTTCCCCTCTCCTTCCCTCCCCTCCCCTCCCCTTCTATTCCATTCCCTTCCCTTAAGTACACTACCCTTCCTATCCTGTCCTTTCTCTTCTTTTCGATTGCTGTTGTCATGTTCATTTACATTTCTCCTTCTTTCTCTTTTTTTACTTTCTTTTTCTTTCTTTCTCTGCCCTTTCTAACTCTTTTTTCTTCTTTAATTGCTTCCTTGCTTCCTTTCTTTCTTTCTCCTCTCCTCCCACTGTCCTATATGGATGTCTTTACCCCCACACCTGATCTCTAAATATCTCTCATATCAGCAAGTGTATATTGCCTGTTTGGTATCCCAGAGCATTAGAGATATTGGGAGTTCAGATTCATTGAGATAGTGTTATCTAAGCTTAATTTGACCTTCCCTAACTCAACAGTGGGTGTCAGCTGCTTCTATACATTGTTTAAGTTCAAATATCTGCATCTGACTCCTTCAGTTGTTTGTTGGGTTGTCCAGATTGCTGTCTTGCTAATTTCCATTTTGGAAGCATTCAGTAACAGTGTCATCCTTGGCACTACATCTTGCACAGGATCCAACTTTGAACCTGTCATTTGGACTTCTATTACACTAGCTCCTGAACATTTCCATCCCTGTAATTCTTTAAGACAGAAATAATTTTGGATCAGAGGTAGGAATGTGGGATGGTCCCCTACTCCCTCATTTGAAACTCTGTTTTCCATCTGGAGGTAAGCTCTACAAGTTCCCTCTCCATACTGTCAAGCATATCATCTATCACCTTTTATTTCTGTGAGTCTCTTAACTCCCCAGTATCTGGTGCATTTTAGAGGATTCCCACAACCTCCTATCTCCCTAGGTTGCCTGTTTCCATTCTTTCTGCTGGACCTCAGAGCTTCAGACCATTTTCCTCCCTCAGTGTCAGATCAGGTTCCTGTCCCCACTTCTAAACCCATCTCCTCTGCTCTGTCTACTTCCCTTCCAGGTTTCTCCCTCCCTCCTTACTTGTGATTGATTTCTTCTCCCTCCCATGTGTGAACGAGGTATCCTCACATCATTTAATTGACTAATTTTCATAGCCATATTTAATTTTATACTAGGTTTCTGAGCTAATCTGATCCTGGAACCTGGCCATCTAAACATTTTCTGGCATGGTTTTCCTCTTGCATCATGCACCTTAATTTGGACTACATTCAAATGTCTGGGCCTCCATTAACTAAGCACTTTTTGACATTTTCTAGGTAGGACAAAATATAGAGGACAAAGTTTTGTGACTGAGACTGCTTCCCATCAATAAGCTTCTAGAAAAATTGCCTGATTAGAGAAGATGGGCAGTTTAGGATCCATATCTGCAATTACAAAAATACATTGCTAGTTTCATTTTCACTGTTTCCAGAGAGTTTTATTTAAGTTCCCTGGGTTTCAGGACTGAAGCTTACAATTGTCCTTTACTTAACAGCTAATGTACATCTCTATGTGAATAAATACTATGGTTGTCTTTCAATATCTGAGTTATGTCACTCAATATACTCTTCGAAAGTTCCATCCATTTGCCTAAAAATTTAGGATAGCATTGATTTCACCAACTGAGCATATATTTCATTGGGTAATTGTACCACATTTTCTTAATCTATTTTTCAGTTGAGGGACATCTATGCTGTTTACATTTTCTGATTATTATGAATAAAGATGCAATAAAGATCACTGAGCAAGTGTCTCTGTGGTAACAGAGTAGAAACTTTGGAGCATAAACTCAAAAGTGATTTAGCTGTGTCTTACTACAGAATAATTTACAGGTTTCTGAGGAACCATTATATTGATTTTCATCATGGCTATACTAGTTTGTAATTCATCCAACAATGGAGGAAAAATGATCCCCATGTTTCAAATCCTTGCTACCATGTACAGTTCCTTGAGATTTGATATTAGTCATTCAGATAGCTACAAATTAATCATAAATTAGTTCTAAATTGTGTCTCCCCAATGGCTAAAGATAATGAAAAAAAAAATTAAGTGTTTCTAAACATTTGAAATCCTCTGTTGAGAATTTACCTTCTATGGGGATTCAGCAGTCATTGAGTAGAGAGTTTATGTATGTTTCTGTGCCTTTGTAGGCCTTCATATATTTCTCTTGTTCAAATGGACTTTTAGTTTATGGTGGTCTGAGAGGACACAGTGGATTATTTAAATTTTCTTGCCTTGTTAAGCTTTAATTTTTTTAGTAATGGGTAAATTTTGAAGAGTGTTTCATGAGCTGATGAAAAGAAAATGTATTCTTTTGGGTTTGGATAATATGTTCAGTAGATGAATGTAAGTACTCTTTGGTTCACTATTATCTGTTAGCTCCAGTATCTCTGTTTAGGTTTTGTCCACATGCCCTCTCTTTTATTGTAAAAGTGGTATTGAAGTCATGCACTATCAGTTCCTCGTGTTGCATGATTAAATATACCTTTTGTACAATTTGTTTCCTTTGTAAATGTTGATACCTTTCCATCCAGGACAGTCATTCTTTTTTTTTTTTTAATTCAATATATTTTTTATTTACATTTCAAATGATTTCCCCTTTTTTGGACCCCCATTCCTGAATATCACATAAGCCCCCTTCCTCCCCCCTGTTCTCACATCTACCACTTCCCACTTTCCTGTACTAGTTTTGCCCTGTACTGCTAAACTGAGTCGTTCTAGAACCAGGGGCCACTCCTCCATTCTTCTTGTACCTCATTGATATGTGGATTAGGTTTTGGGTATTCCAATTTTCTAGACTAATTTCCACTTATTAGTGAGTGCATACCATTATTGATCTTTTGAGAATGGGTTACCTCACTTAGTTTGATGTTCTCCTGATCTATACATTTGTCTAAGAATTTCATGAGGTCACTGTTTATAATGGCTGAGTAGTACTCCATTGTGTATATATACACATTTTTTGCGTCCATTCTTCTGTTGAGGTATACCTGGGTTCTTTCCAGCTTCTGACTATTAAAAATAGGACTGAACATAGTGGAGCACATATTCTTATTACATACTGGGGAATCCTCTGGGTATATGACAAGGAGTGGTATAGCAGTATCCTCCAGATTTGACATGACAAGTTTTCTGAGAAATGGACAGATTTATTTCCAGAGTAGTTGCAAGAGCAGTGGAGGAGTGTGCCTATTACTCCACATCCTAGCCAACACCTGCTGTCTCCTGAATTTTTAATCTTAGCAATTCTGATTGTTTTAAGGTGAAATCTCAGGGTTATTTTGATATGCATTTCCCTATGACTAATGAAGTTGAACATTTTTCCTAAGAAATGAAAAATCACCTTGTTGTATCTTTCTAATATTTATGAAGTCTTTCCTTATCCTTTGTACTAATTTTGGTTTGAAAGATTTACATAAATATATACCATAATGGCTAAACCCTCTTGCTTCTTTGGTCCATTTGCTTCTACAGGATAGATCAGGATACTGAGTGCTCACATCCTGAACTAAAAGCAGGAAGGAGAGAGAATTAATTGGAGGTAATGAGATGATACCAACTGTGAGTTTCTGTCTGTGATGATATACTATTTTACTCACACCAACCCCAGTCTTGCAAGCATCACTTAGCATTTGGGATAAGTAGTTCAAATTCTCAATATTAAGGATCGAATTACATACATTTTTTTTATTCAATATTTTCTTGTTTTAAAATACGGTATATTCGTCATTTACATTGCAAATGATTTACCCGTTTCTGGCTCCCCACTCCCCGAATGTCCCTTAAGCACACTTTTCTCCCCCAGTTCCCCCATCTACTCCTTCCCACTTCCCTTTTCTGGCATTCCTCTATACTGCTGCACTGTGTCTTTCGAAAAACAGGGGCCACTCCTCCGTTCTTCTTGGACATCATTCAATATGTGGATTATTTCTTGTGCATTCAATGTTTCTAGGCTAATATCTACTTATCAGTGAGTACATACCATGACTGATCTTTTGAGACTCGGTTACCTCACTTAGTATGATGTTCTCTAGCTCCATCCAGTTGTCTAAGAATTTCATGAATTCATTGTTTCTAATGTCTGAATAGTATTCCATTGTGTAAATATGCCACATTTTTTGTATCCATTCTTCCATTAAGGAGCACCTGGGATCATTCCAGCTTCTGGCTATTACAAATAGGGCTACCATGAACATAGTAGAGCATGTGTCCTTACTGCATTCTGGGGAATCCTCTGGGTATATGCCCAGGAGTGGTAAAGCAGGATCCTCTGGAAGTGATGTGCCCAGTTTTCTGAGGAACTGCCAGACTGATTTCCAATGTGGTTTCTTCAACTTGCAATCCTACCCGCAGTGGAGGAGTGTTTCTCTTTCTCCACATCCTCACCAACACCTGCTGTCTCCTGAGTTTTTGATCTTAGTCATTAAGACTGGTTTGAGGTGAAATCTCAAGGTTTTTTTGATTTGCATTTCCCTAATGATTAATGATATTGACCATTTCTTAAGGTGCTTCTCAGCCCTCTAAAGTTCTTTATTTGAAAATTGTTTGTTTATATCTGTACACCATTTTTAAAGGGGTTATTTGGTTCTCTTGGTTCTACCTTCTTGAGTTCTTTGTATATATTAGATATTAACCCTCTGTAAGATTTAGACTTTGTGAAGATACTTTCCCAATCACTTCATTGAAGTTTTGTTCTTTTAACAGTGTCCTTTGCCTTACAGAAACTTTGTAGCTTTATGAGATCTCATTAGTCTATTCTTGATGTTAGAGCATAAGCTATTGGTTTTCCATTTGGAAACTTTTCCCCTGTGCCCATGTCCTCAAAAGTCTTCCCCAGTTTCTTTACACAACAGCATACCCTTTTCTCAAGAGTCAGATGTCAACTTGGAGGATGTTGTGAATGATTCTATGAATCAAAGTTAGTGAATGACCCCTGAGAAAGTCTGCTTTCAAGCAAAGAATGCATTTTTACAAATATATAGTGGCTATAACTATATGCATGAGACCAGTTCAAGACCATGCCAGACAAATCCCAGGATACAGGGAAGGGTACTCTAAAAAATTCCGGTGTGAGGTTAAAAAATCTAGCCACTTCTTTTTGGTCATTATTGGGAAATGGAAAATTATTTTTAGTGTTATGGACCTTGAACATAAAAACAACAGTAACTGTATATGATGGTTTAAGTGAGAAATATCTCCTTTAAGATTAGATATTAGAATACATTATTCTCTTCATGGCTGATGTTTGGGAAGGTAGAGTAGCTTATGTAGATCGTAGAAGAAATGTCTATAGTATGCAGGCTTTGAATATTTGAACATCACTTGACTTCCACCTTATTTCCTTTTTAGTGCTTGTAACCAATGAGAATTCTCAGCTTCCTGCCCGTTTTACTATTCCTGACACTTGCTGCCATAAAACCCATCATGAAAGAGCCTTTTCTATCTGAAAACATGACAAACTAAACTATACCTTTTGTGAGGAGTCCTGGTCATGGAATTTCATCATCCCAACCGTAAATTAATACAATGAACTCTGTAAGGTTATCAAAAACACATAAAATATGAAAAGGGTAGTTACACGTAGAGGGATAAATGGAATGAAGGAACTAGAAGAAATGAAATGCAGAATGGATTTTTCTTTTTTAACCTAAACATCCACCAGCTTAGAATGAGGAAACTAGGAAACTTTAGTTTACAGAATTTTGTGCTCTGTTTGGATTCAAGGTCCACTACACAGATGAGCAAATTTGATCAGTTCCCATAGCTCAGGAGGTCATTTGACATAGTTGAGAAGCTACTATGATTCTTTTTAGCTAGGTGGATATAGTATCAATCAACCCACACATGAAAACATATCATATATATTTGGGTAACATTTAGTTGTAATAATAATATAATTCTATCATTTGAAGCAAAATAGGTAGAAAATGTTATGTAAATTGAATGAAGCCTGAATAATTGTATACATGGTTTTTAAAAGGTAAATTAGAAGTAACAAAATAACTTTCACCAAGTATGTAAATTTACTTATAACTACATGTAGTATAGGTATTTATATAGCTACCTAATAGTGTGAGATCTTTTGATGTATTCTGACACTCTGATTTCATCTAACCCTCTCCCCTACTTCTGCATGTATACCTCTCCCTAATTAGAACCTGACTGACTATTCTATGACCTTCATCAGTTCACTTGTAACTTCCTTTTGACCCATCTACTGCTCTCTGACTTCAAAGCCTGCGATGGTTCCTGTTTACTGGATTCAGAATTTTCTTCATGTTATGCACTCAGATCAGCAGATTTCGATGTAGGAGACACTGATGCGAAAGAACACACAAAATTTCTGATTTATTGTCTAGATTAACTAACTCAGTAACATTTTTTAATAATTTTATTCATGTTCTTTGCAAAGTCTTTACTGCATCTTTTGACAGATGAATACTCTTCCATAATGTATATGGACCACACATCTAATAATCAAATAGGGCATTTATGTTACTTCTATTTTCTAGTTATTGTGAATATATCAATAATGAATATGAAAGAGAAATATTTTCAGAAGAATGTTGAGTGTTAGGGTAAATAACAGTTGGTAGTAAGATTTAGCACATCTAAAAACAAAACAAATCAATAAAATCCTTTTAATGAGCTTGAGCAGGTGCTAGATGTTTTAGCTTCTTATGTGATGTAGTAAAATGTTCTGACAAAAGCGGCTTTTATTTTTCTGAGAGAGAAAATGTTAATTTGGCTACCATGTTGAGGTTACTCTTTTCATGACAAGGAAATCACAGCAATGAGACCTTGATAAAATTCATTATACCAACCATAGAGTCAAAAGTAGATTAGAATGAATTAATACATTTTTAACTTGCTACCTCCATTTTGTGTAGTCCAGAATGTCTGAACCAGGCCATGGTATTGAATATATTTCAGAAGGGCTTAGCTGTATCAAGTAACATAATTAAGTTATTTCTGCACAGACAATATTTGAGATTTTTCTTAATTTAGATTAAGAATCATTTTAATGTTTCCTCATGTATCTTATATGTGCTTAGTATCTTGATTCTTTAATGATAATTAAATAATTAATTAATACAAACTACCATATTAGCTATTATAAAACATCTTATAAACAAATGTTTACCTTTTAGTTAATTTTCAGAAAAATCAAAATGTGATGTATACTGCTTCTATTTTATAAAATTATACATCCATGAGGATAGCAATTCTTTATGGTTTCGAAAAAAATAATCATAGAATTAGAAATTCACTGATATAAGATCAGTCACCATATACGTTTAAAAATTTCCTTTCAGCAGTTTGAATATTTTCAACAGTCATTTTGTTTAAACTTGTTAAGTATTAAAATATGTAATATGCTAAATATTTGACATAGTACCCACATTGAAAGGAAATAATAATGAATAAAAAGATTGAACTATAAAGAATACAGTATTCTTTCGTAAAAATATTCTTGCAAATATTATAAGGTAAGAAAAACATGTTATTTGACTTTTGACATATTTCTGTTAATAAACAAAAAATCCTTGATTTATATTTCTCATTGTGCTATGTATTTTTGGAGATATGGTATTAAATTTGTTATAGGTAAAATTTTTGTTGTGCTGGACAAAGTTACATGAATAATTCCTTAAATCTTTTCTGAAATTTACCCATAAGGGAAAGATCTTGTCAGAGAAAATGTTATAATTTCTCATTGTAACTCACTACTGGGACTATGTGAATTCTTTGGATTTTCTCTATTAGAGCTCTTATGTACTACCTTCTTTCCTAGTGTTTTCTCAGTGACGCAATTTAGTATACCATTTGGGAAATGATAAATAGAGAAACCCGGGAACACTAACAAGTGAACTTAAAAGTCTATAAGGCAATATGGAACAAAAGGGAAGAGAAAACAAAAGTAAGTAAAACATTTAAATTGAAAATCATGAAGAATGGTTATAGTTGGTGATGATATAGTTAATAAATAGAAGTGGAACACAAGCAGGAATCTTTAGTAGATTATACAAATAAAAGAAAATTTAGCACTTATAGCCAACTGGAAACATTTTTAAGCATATTTCAAGTTAATAAAATTAATAAACTAAATTCTAAATAAGTAATAATTAAATTTTAATATTTTATTATTATTCATTTTAACACTTGGAAATATTTTTTCTACATTCTAAGGATATAAAACTTTGAAAATTAAAAAGAACTTGTTAAGTATTTTATTATTATTATTATTATTATTGTTGTTATTATTTTTATGTATAAGAAGAGAAAAAGGCAAAAAGCAATAAAAAGACCAAAAAAGTCCCTGTAGCCTTGTGGTATTTAGTGGTATCCACTGCTATGTAGACTATGCATAAGTAAACAATTTTGCTTTATAAACAGTTATTAACATTAGTGGTTAATGAATTGCATTAACACAGACTTCAATATCCTTACACACTTCTGTTTAAAATTTCACTTTAAGGATTCTCAATATCAACTTTAAGTAAAATAGGGCACATGTTAAATATATGTTACTGATTAGAACATGATGTTATTACTGAGCTAGTCTTTCTCAACTATAACTAACCTAGAGAAATCTGGGTCAGTTGTTGCTTTTCTTCTTTCATTTATTTTCCTGTACAATATTCCTTGGAATAATTTCTTTGGTAATAGTAGCTTTGAGACCCCTCTCTATTCAGGAATCCAGCATCTGTGCCTTAATTATAGCACAAATTTTATTGATATCATTGGGTCACTAGTGTGGTTTCTGCTTCTTATGTGCCAAACTGTCACAAGAGTGTTATGTATATTCATACTGCATTAGATAGTAAATGTGTCCCATGGAGGCTGAGAAGATGATTCATTGTTTAAAAACACAGTGTTTTATACATATAACACACATGACCTGCAGCATGTTTCATAAATTCTACTTCTTGGGAATATGAAAATTTTCTTTGATTTCTGTATGTAGCAGTAACATTTGGAGTACATAGAAAGTCATATATAATGTTACAAAATTTCCCATACTTCTAAAGGGATTATTGATTTGATGAATCTATTTTAGATAATACTTTAGCTCTATATTTTATACCTTTTAAAAATACTAATTATGCTATGAGCTGGTCTACAAAACCAGTATTTATTGTTATTCAGACTTTCATAAGTAACATTGTCAGACAATCAACAGTAAAAATTCTCCTATTTCTATATATAGAATTCTACTGAAGATGACACTAAAAAACTACCCCTTCCTTAAACAGATCATTCATGTGTTATTAAAAGTTAAAATCGCTACCAAGAATCACCTAAGTCCTACATCTTGTCGGTCCACATAACTCAGCATGTGCTGTGGGAACAGACTTGCATGAACACATTATTTGGGAATGACCTCTCAAAAAAGGTAAGGGGAAATGTTTTTTCCCTTTGGATACAAATTACTCATTGTGATCAAGAAATTTGGAACACGTTTGAAAGTCTAGGGATGTTAAAAGTCACCCTAGGACTACATTCTTCTGAAGTGGGATATGCATTAAACTATTTCAAGAAATATTTGGAAGAGAGAATGTTAATGTACTTTGAAGGAAAATATTAATTTTTGTTTTTTCTTTCCTCCTTTCTGTTACTTTCTTTTCAGATTTTGATTTTAAGCATTGACGATTTAGATAACAATATGCTGAATGTATAATGGTAGTCCAAGAAGAATAGGGTAAACTTGAAATATCCTTTTTTGTATGATATAAGTTTTATACTCATATCAAATGATTTCCCTTTTCCTGGATCACCCCTCCCCAAAAATCCCACATGCCTTTTCCCCTCCCCCAGTTCCCCAATCCACCCCCACCCACTTCCCTGTTCTGCTATTTCCCTACACTTCTGCACTGTCCCTTTCCAGGACAAATATCCTCTCCTTCCTTCTTCTTGGGCATCATTTCTTTTGTGAATAGTTTCTTGGGTATTTGGAGCTTCAGAACTAATATCCACTTATCAATGCATGTTACATGTGTTCTTTTGTAATTGTGTCACTTTACTCAAGATGACTTTCTTCAGTTCAAGAAGAATAATGTAAAGTTGAAAAAGTCCTTATTACCTAGTGTCATTTTGTTTGTGGTCTACTGCAGCTGTAATTTGAAGCACATGAGGGATACCCTTTGTGGTGGAGCGACAATTATAATTAAGAATTATTAGCCTGAACTGGACTGCTGTTTATATGAAAGCATATTGCATGCAATTATATACATATAAATATATTTGTATATCATATACATATATATATATATATAACAGCATAATAAAATGAATAATGATATAAAAGAAGTGTGTTATATAATATACGTATTGTTATGCTAGAATTACCTCCTAATTATATGAAAATATTAGTGTATGTATGCCTTACTTCAGGTACATTGTCATGAATTCAATCAATTGTTTTGAATGGCTCTTAATTTTACAAAAAACTATATGTATTAATATTTGTCATCACTTTAATAATTATTTCCTTTATATTTTTGCAGTACCCTGCTGTAATTCACACCCTAACAACTCTTCCTTCATTCAGTTTAATTTTAATTTAAAACTTTATTTAATTATTATTTTTTTAAAATTTTGGGGCATTTTACAGAGAAACGGGTAGATATGGATGAACTGGAAAATGAGTGCTATTAGGTGGCATGATGAGAAACTCACAGCGAATCAACAAAGAACATACAATTTGAAAAAGAAAACATACCGAAAGCAAACAATGACAACAAAAAAGAAAAGAAAGCAATGGTAATTTTTAACAAGTTCTTTCCAGAAATAGGTCCACAGGAAGGAAGTCACTGTGGTGTAACTCACAATAGAGTGGGATGTCCCAAAGTATGGCCTGTTCAATTTAGAAAGTGTCTTGATTTGCTATTGTTGCTATGATAAAACACTGCTGATAAGTAACTCATGGAGGATAGGTTACACTTTGTGATACACTTCTAGTTACCAGGTAACTACTGAAATGTCAGGGCCCAAAAGGAAGCAGGTCAGGATCCTGGAGGCAAGAACTGAAGCAGAGGTTGTGTAGAAGTGCTCCCTCCTGCCTTGTATCTCATACCTCTCTATGTCTCACTAATAGGTCATGGATGACATCATCCTAGAGGTCTGGGTCCTACAAATTCCACTGTTAATCAAGACAACATCCCATAAACTTCCCTACACATAGGTCAATTTGATGTTGCAGTTTCGCAACTAAGATCATTTTTCTCACCAACTTCTTCTACTAGTATCTATTTATTTATTTATTTATTTATTTATTTATTTATTTACTTATTCATGTATTTATTTTGAGAATTGTACTTACTAGCAACACCTTATGAAGTATGAAAATAACCAATATATCAAGGTATCAGAATAGTTGCAATAAATATTACTTATATGTCAGTAGTTTTCAAGAAGTCTTTGATTAGCCTTATTTTTATTTTCTTTACCTCACAATTGGACAAAATTTTTGGTCTTTCATTTGATTTCTCAGAAATAAAACGATGTTCTATAGAGCCTTCTAAATTTCAGACAATTATACATTGTTATTTGTCTCTAAAATTATTCCATGCTGCTCCCTTGACTTGACAGATTCACATATTTTAACTCTGACAAATTTTCCTAATATAATACCGAACAAATATAATATAAATATAATGAAACCCCCCTTCCTTTTGACTACTTTCATTATTACATTTCATGTTTTCAATTAGATTTAATAAACTTTAATATATAAGGTGAAGAGTTGATATTCCTATAAATAAAAACTTGTTTTCATATTAGTTTTCAATTAGTTTTAATCAACTTTAGTATGTAAGGTGAAGAGCTGATATTCCTATAAATAAAAACTTGTTTTCATATTAAATGGCATATCACACCAAGTTAAGAATTTCTTGACCAGTTCCTGCAATTTTCTACAGTGATGATTATCATTGCAACACCCAGTTTTTTTTTTTGAAGATTTGTAAAAATAAGTAAGCCTAAAAATGATATAAGACATCTCATACAGCTTGTAAACACAAGTAACAGCATATAGAATTAACACTAAAATGAATTTTCCTTTTGTGTAAAAATTACAACCTTACTGAGAAGTAAATCATGGAAACTCCATCTTCACAATAAACTTAAAATTTTAAAAATATCTTTGTCCTAAATCTAGCCAAGTAGAAAAAGACAAATATAATTAAAAATTGTATTAAAGAAATTGATGTGGATATTAGAAAACTATTAAAAACTCATATCTATTAATCAGTAAGATCAATATAGGAAAAATATTTCCTAAAATATTATTTTGATTTTCTCCTTTTTCAACCGTATTAAACTTAGAAAATACTTTTGAAGCTACTTGCAGTAATGATATTACTGAAGTTAATCTTTTATCCCTCAGTCCTCCCTTTCTTCTGCCATGTTCCCTTAGATTCTCCCATAAAACATCACTGATATGACAACCAAAACATTTGTCAAACAATACAACTCCAATGGACTTGAAAAATTATTTGGGTCCTGAACCCTACAGAAATATATATTGGCTACTGCATCCTTAAGAATTTTATACAAGTCTATATAAAACAAGTGTGTTCCTTAGATTCAGGAGAAAGATGGAGTACATTCTCTTAAAAATTATTAATCTGTGTAATTTTATTTCTGTAAGCGAGACAGTTAATTTATACTATTATATACAATAGCACACATGGGTATCTGTTATTTGGTTGCTGCCATTTACTTGTTCCACTCCTATGATGAATCTGTACAGTGTTATTTATCATTTCTATCATCTTGAATATATACTTTATCTTTAGACTATTGTTCCCTGTGTAGAACTAGATTGCTGAAGAGAAATGGGTTAATGGCTAATTATACTGTGTAATGTTTCTCCTCATTTATGGAGAAATTATATGGCTAATTATACTGTGTAATGTTTCTCCTCATTAATGGTTCATTTATATGAACCATTAAATTGGTTCATATAAATGATACATTTGCTTGATATTGTATCCTTCTCTGGTATCGGTTTTCTTTGAGAACATAGACATTTAATATTCATTTAAAAGTCTCACACCTATGGAGAAGTAAACAATTACTAGAACTTAAAATTAAAGTATGCAAGACTTGTTCTGAAATCATTTACCAAATTTTATCTGCAGTCATTTATGATACTTGTCCAAATCCCTCATACAAAATCTTAAATCTAAGGCTCAAAGCAAGTATAACCACTTGTTCACCAAAAAAAAAAAAAAAAAAAAAAAAAAAAAAAAAAAAAAAAATCCTCATCAATTCGTTCTGCATAAAGAGTTTATATTTCAATGTTGTTAAGAGGACTTACAATAGGATGTTCCCCAGATCTTCCAGGGACCAAGATAACAACAGGGACTTAAACAGCACAACACTTCTTTAGGCTGAGCCATCACATTCTATTTGTCTTCTAACTTGCCTCTGGGTCCAAAACCAGTGCTTGGGCAGAGAATAAGGAACAAAGAAATGCATTACATTGTCATGTGAGAAACCTCAGAGGGAAGACCCAGCTGTAGTTTTCCTCCTCACAAGTACAAAATGTTTAAACACTAAACAAAATAAAAGTTCAGTTTTAATTGAATCATCTTCCTGCCTCCCCAGTGTCCATGGATAGACAGTATAGAGATGATCCTAGCTTTTCTATTGCTTACCTGCTTGTTCAACAAAAGAAATGGGATGAAGCAAGAAGGGACCAGCTTCCTTTCCTTATAGTTCTAGAGCAGTGCTAGCCGTCATTCATTTCCACAGCTGCTAGAACCACTAGAACTTATTCAGTAAATGTCATGTGCATTGTTGACTCTTAAGCCTGACTTAAGGCCATGAACCAACATCTAACTAT
The DNA here is from genome assembly GCF_947179515.1 of Apodemus sylvaticus. Lineage (NCBI taxonomy): Eukaryota > Metazoa > Chordata > Mammalia > Rodentia > Muridae > Apodemus > Apodemus sylvaticus. The sequence continues at coordinate 3,013,181 of NC_067496.1, forward strand.
GAATTATGTAGTACATATATATTATTTATATAAATATACCTCTATATAAAAAAAGGCAGGCATTGTTCTAATCAGTACGCCTTTATTTGTGTCATTGTTATTTTTCTTTATAGCTTTGGAATTTTGATATCAATGAATATGCAAAATTATAGTATTATGTGTGTACTTAATGCTCTGTTTGCTTTTAGTACATTCACAGATTTCTCTTATTTTGGGGAATCTTTTTTCAGACAAATGATTAACAAACAGCTATTTCATTGTGTCCAATAGACTCAGTAGACCGTAAGACTAATCTAATGTCCCTCCATTTTATTCCTGAGATTCTCTCCTCTCAGGTCTCTGGTACATTCTAGAGATTCTACTCAACTTCCAACCTCCCTAGTTTGCTTGTTTCCATTCTTTTTGCTGGCCCTCAGCATCTCCGACCGGTTTCCAACACTGAACACCTGATTACGTAGGGAAGAAACTGAAGCGGAGAATAAACCTATTAGAAGATCTATAATCTCAACTATCATGGATACCAGAGATCTCTGAGAACCTAAGTCACCAGTCAGTCAGCATATACCAGGCGATATGAGGCCCCTCGTATTTATACAGAGGAGTGTTACCAGATTTGTTTGGGCTCAGTAGAAAAAGATGCACATAAACATTAAATGACATGAGGCCCAAGGGTTTTGGGAGGTCTTGTGAGGTGGGTATTGGGAGCATCTCACACTTGGAGATGAGGTGCAAGGAGGAGGCATTGGGTGTACAACTTTCACAATATTGACCAGGAGGGGAACACCTATAGCATATGCTCTAAGATCAAGAATTAATAAATCGAACCATATAAAAGTACAAAATGTATGTAAGGCAAAGGACACTGTCAATAGGACGAAATGGCAACCAAATATATGGGAAAATATCTTCACAAACCCTGCATCCTAGAGAGGGCTAATATCCAATATATACAAAAAATTAGAAATTAGATTCGGGAGAGCCAAATATCCCAACTAAAAACATGGTACAAATATAAAAAATGAATTCTCATGTGAGGAATATCAAGTGGCTGTGAAGCAAATATAGAAATGTTCAACATCCTTAGTCATCAGGGAATGAAAATCAAAACAACATTGAGATTTCCCCTCATATCACCCAGAATGTCTAAGATAAAAAACTCAGGAAATAGCAGATGCTGGCAATGATGTGGAGAAAAAGGAACACACCTCCACACTGCTGGTAGAATTGCACGCTGGTACAACTACTCTGGAACTCTGACTGGTGGGTCCTCAGAACTCTGAGCATCATCCCTCCTCTTCTTGAACAGGTATTATTACTGATATCTATCTGTCATCTATCTGTCTGTCTGTCTCTCTTTCTGCCTGTCTGTCTGTCTGCCTATCTATCTCTCTTTATCTATCTATCTATCTATCTATCTATCTATCTATCTATCTATCTATCTATCTATCTATCTATCTACCTATCCACCTATTTATCTACCTATCTACCTATCTATCATGTCACACATATTCTTATAAAAATGTGTAATTAAATAAAAATACCACTGGTTGCAAAATTGTTAAAGAGTACAATATTAAAGGCAAATCACTGAAGTAAAAGAAATTCACTTGTCATTTGGTGAATTGTAACATGAGCATTTGAATATTGACATCACAATGACCAGATACCATGACTACTAAAGAATGCTCAGACTTCAGTGATTGGCTTATCCACTGAAGTCTTCAGTTCAGTATTTAGTGACTAGAAGGAAAGTGATCATTTCACGTCCATTCATTGGTTCCAAATTCCAGGCTCCACTGTAAAGTTATGCATGCAATAACTAATTTGATTCTTATGAAGCTCTAATAGAATTAGGAAGTCTTCTATCTTGACTCTCCAGATTTAGAAAACTAAATTATATCTTAGCAGTGGCTTCATGGAAAGTTACTCAGTAGCAATATTCAGTATTAATTCCCTAAAGAAACAAAGTTATCAAAGAAGAAGAGCTAAGCTTTGAGTTTCTAAGAGAATGCTTTCTCTAAGTCTCCCAAAAATACCTATCCTGAACATGAGAGAGGAGTATTTTCTAGACAATCTGATTGTATTGCCCACTATGAACACAAATTTTTTTTGTAAACTGGTTATTCTTCAACACAAAACCTATTCATGCTTGAGTTTCAAGAAAACTGTTGTTTTTTCCCAAGGTATGCTATGTTTAAAAAGTTTAAAATTTTTAATGTTCATTCAAATACAAAGGAATCACTTTCCACATATATTCCTTCACTTTTAATATTTAATATCTTGAAACTGAATTGTTTTTTTTTTGTAAAATTTCCTTACATTATTATTTCAGATATATGATGATCATCATTGGATGCTGTTGCTCCTGACTCCTCTAATCTCATGGCTCTTAAATATTTTCTACCTAAAAGCTGTCGACATATTCTTTGTCAGATATATCATATGTATTGGACAGCATGATACTCACTTAATATATGTTTTAATATTAAATTGCATAAACAATGTAAAGAACCACTTAAAGAGTAACTATGAATCTCTACTGATCATACATCTGTCTCTACATTCTTTATCTCACCTATATGACTTTCATATTATTATTATTATTTTGTAACATCTATACATTAGTGTTTGAAGTCTGTGATGAGAACCATTGGCCACTGTTCCTCCTTACTTTGAATCTTGTGGTCTCATTTGATTTCTACATAAATGCAGGTGACTCTACATATTCTGTGAATGATATGCCATATGCTTTGACCAGAGATATAGTCACTTAATATATAGTTTTAGTAGTCGTATTGTATGAGCAGTGTAGAGTAAAGAAACCCATAAAAAGTAGTCACTCCATTATTATACGGAAGAAGATTATTATAGATTAGAAAGAAATATTCAAAGGCATCTTAGAAATGTTTACAGCCGATTGAAGCTTGATTTTACGAATGTCTAAGAGAGAACAGAAAATATCAGAGCAGAATATTGGAGATACCTAAAGGACTGATAGATACTTTCCTTTCATAAAGAGAATGGGTCTTCTATAAGATTTTGGGAGTTACCTTAGTGCAGAATCAGATGTAGATGTTTGTGAAGGAACAGAAATCTAGGTGAAATATATAACATTTACTTTTAATTCTTCTTTAGGAAAAAGTAACGGTCAGTGTGGCTGTTGACAATCCTGATAGGAGTCTCAAATCAATGGATTGTGAGTTTCATTTTTCAGAGAAAGTGGAAATGACTCTTTACTTTGAACAGGTTAATTTTTAATTAATTTTTTATAACACACTAATTTTGGTTTTGAGCTTTTTATTTGTTTGGTTCTAACCACCAGTAATCCATATGTACTCTATCTTGAGGTGGGACAATCTTGGCATTTTAGAATATATGGACTCTCAGGGAAATGATTACATTTAATTTTTTTGGAAAACCTGGTTATTTACTTAAACAAAACATATATTAGCTATATAAATTGGATTGAATCCTTTTAAGTGAGTGTCTTCTTCAATAGGCTTCAAATATTCCTGTGATTTTCCATTTATCAATTCTAAAATTCACAATGTTGAAGAAGTCTACATTCTGTCGTTTATTTTTCACTCTGAAAAGGTTTAAAAAATAGGAATTGAGAAGATTTGGGGATTTATTTATATCACAATACTTTACACAAATATTTCTCCTATTGTTGCAGAAATATTATTGTGGTTATCTATCTATCTCTCTATCTATCTCTCTATCTCTCTATCTATCTATCTATCTATCTATCTATCTATCTATCTATCTATCTATCTATCTATCTATCTATCTTTTCTATCATTCTATCTTTTTGAAATATGTTTTCCCTTAAAATGTTTCTAACAATTAAAAAAATTATTTTTGAAGCCACTAAATATAAGGAAGGCATGTGTGTATAACTGGGTCAGGTGACTATTAAAGTCACAATTGTCTATCACCCTAACTAATAACGGCACCTCAGATCTCAGTACTTTGTCTCTAATTTTTACTCAGCAGTTGGGGTTCAGACAGACGAAGGCAAAATAAAATGTCCTTTCCATTGAAGGTTCTCCTTTCCAGCCTCCAGAGAAATGATATTTTTATGTCTAAAATGAATCTCAAATTAGTCTAATCATATCAGGAATTGATTTCTCTTTATTTCTCCACAAAATTGATTTTTATATTATTTTTATAATATCTTTACATTTTTGATTGAAGTGGGTGATGACATTTCTAGGTAGCTGTATCTCATGGACACTTTGATTCACAAGGGATCAAAAATGTTTTCTAAGTAAAATATATGGAGAGTTTGTTCATTTTCTTTGAGAAAAGAAATATTTTTTGGAAAAAATATTCCCCATTAAGGAAAAATATATCTCAAATATTCCAGTTATATGAGTGTATTACAGTAAGGAAAGTAAAGGAAGTGAAGGAAGTAAAAAGAAGATTTTCCGCTCTATTATTACATGGAAGAATTTCATTATGAGTTAGAAAGAAAACATGTTTAGAGGCAGCTGGAAGAATTAAAGGAGAGAAAAACTGATTTGATATTGCCAAGGCTGGGCAATAAATAAGGAAGTTATCCAGGAGAGAAAAATAAGGATAATTTGAGTTGGAGAAACTCTGCATTGATAAAGATGAAAAGTGGGTTCTATCATTAGAAGAGTACAGGAATTTGAGAGTTTTGGAAATATGCAATAATCTAAATGTAGACTTTAAAATGTACATGTATTCTTACTTCCCACAATCCAAACCATATAGGAGTCACAGATAAGCAGCAAGGGAAATGACTCTTATTTCTAGACTAGACAAACTTAAATATTTTTTGAAGGCTGCAGTGTTTTTTGTTTGTTTGTTTTCTGATTTGACAGTCATCAAGTTAATTTTAACAGTTTTTACAGCTCTACTGAACATCAGAATCACAAAATCTAATTAATCTAAATTCTGTCTTGAGTTTAAATTAATACACTTTATCCTTGAGAATATAATATATCCAGCTGCTCATTTCTATGTCTCCACCTATCAAGACAGTTTGAGGAAGGGACAATCACATAACAAGGAAATTTCTGAAGACATACAGGCCAATAAAGTAAAGGCCATGGAGTTAACGTGTATAAAATGGCATCTGAAAAACTTAACTCAGGTTAATTTTTTAATTTGTTACTTTCTTACTAGCATATCATTTATGTTAAGAGTTACAATTTTCTTTTAAGATCACATATTTATTTGTGAGTTGCATAAATTATAAATGTTGCTATAATCTCAATATTCTCTTTAAACATTATTTACTGTGTGCCAATATCATGAATTTAAAATTCAGTGTGACCATTATTCTAATCAATTGAATACTTGTTCTGTAAGGTGGTGATCTATACCAGGAGTACCATAATATTTGTCATTATAGAAGCCCTTGTGAGGGAAGAAATGGGAAGGATAGATCAAAATTTGCTTAATCAAGGCCCCGTGGAACTCACAAGGGGCACAAACAAGGTCCTGGCAATTATGTGGAGAAAGAGGAAAACTCCTCCACTGCTGGTGGGGCTTTAGGAGGGTACAACCTCTTTGGAAATCAGTCTGGAGGTTCCTCAAAAAATTGGACATGAGACTTCTGGAGAACCCTGCTATACCTCTCCTGGACATATACCCAAGGGATTCCCAGGCTTGCAATAAAGACACATGCTCCATTATGTTCATATCAGCCTTATTTATAATAGCCAGAAGCTGGAAAGAACCCTGATGTCCCTAAAAGGAGGAATGGATACAGAAAATGTGGTATATTTACACAATGGAATACTACTCAGCAATTAGAAACAATGAATTCACAAAATTTTTAGGCAAATGGTTTGATCTGGAAATTATCATCCTAAGTGAGGTAACCCAATCACAAAAGAATAAACATGGAATGCAATTTCTGATAAGTGGATATTAATTAGCCCAGAAGCCCTGAATCCCCAAGGCAAAAATTGCATAACAAATGACGCACATGAAGAAGTATGGAGAGGGTCCTGATCCTGGAAAGAATTGCTCTAGCATTGGAAGGGAATATAAGGACAGAGAAAAAGGAGGGATGTGATTGGAGAAGGGATGGAGAGAAGAAGGTTTATGGGACATATGGAGAGGGGGAATCTGAGAAAGGGGAAATCATTTTGGAATGCAAACAAAGAATATAGAAAATAAAAATATTAAAAAAAAAAAGAAAAGTTGGAAGATGTGCAGACACATGACCGGAATTGTAGCATCTTTAAACCTGGTTTATGAATATTGATACTTCATGGGATATGTGGAATATACAGTGAAACCTGGTCTCAAAATAAAATGCTTAAAATATGAGAAGCAGTTGTCCTCCTGCTAGTTTTTTCCTTGTAGAATGTAGAAAACTGAGAGGGGAATCCTTGATTATGATCCTTGTACACAACAGGCAACGTAAGTAAGTCTCATGAATTCATTGTTTCAAAATTAGTATGAAGAATCAAGAAACAGCTATGATCTAGTAGGCTAGTATGATTAGTAGGCTAATAGCAGTTACTAATTAGTGAAAACTACATGCACTGATTAGTTGCTAGTTGGTGATTCTGCACATACAAGAGAAAAGTGCTGTGATTAGAGGAATGAGTATACAAGGCTGCACTCTCTTATGACCATAGAGGTGTTTTTTGGGACTACATCACATATATAAATTCCATTGTCCATGATTATAGCCTTCATGTTATTCTAGAACGTATGAAGCTGATACTGATATTATCAAGTTGATAATTTAAGAGATGTTCTTATTAGTTTGTAAGATGTCTGGAGAACAGACTTCAATTTCATACCTTATTCATCTTGGGAAGTAAATTTTTGCCATCATTATACACTATTCCTGTAGATCCATTGCAAAAACTGTGAGAAAATGAGATGTTCAGATGAGAATAATTGGGTTAAATTAGGCTTTCTTTTCTCTCTTTCTTTCTTTGTTTCTTTCTTTATTTCTTTCTTTGTTTCTTTATTTCTTTCTTTGTTTCATTGTTTCTTTGTTTTTTTGTTTCTTACCTTCTTTTTTGAAAGAAACAGATATCAGCATTTTTTATTTTCATTTTCTATATTCTTTGTTTAAATTTCTAATGATTTTCACCTTCCTGGTTCCCACCTCCTCATAAATCCCATAAGACCTCTTCATTCCACCCATTACCCAATCGACCCCCTCCCACTTCGCTGTCCTGGCAATCCCCTAAAATGCTGCATCAAGCTTTTCCAGGACCAGGGCCCTCTCATTCCTTCTTCTTAAGAATGATTTGATATGTGAGTTATATCTAGAGTACTCAGAGATTTGGGGCTAATATCCACTTGTCAGTGACAGCATTCCATGTGTGGTCTTTTGTGAAAGAGCCTCACTTATGATAATATTTTCCAGTTCCAACCTCTTGCCTAAGAATTTCATGAATGCATTATTTTTATTTACTGAGTAGTACTCTATTGTGTAAATATACCACATTTTCTGTACCCATTCATCCATTGAGGGACATCTTGGTTCTTTCCAGATTCTGGCTATTATAAATAGGGCTGGGATGGACATAGTGGGGCATGTGACCTTATTGCATGCCAGGGATTTTTCTGGATATATGCCCATAAAGTATATTGCAGGGTTCTCCAGAATTGTCATTTTCAGTTTTCTGAGTAACCACCAGACCGATGTCCAGAGTGGTAGTACCATCTTGAAATCCCAACAGCAATGGAGGAGTGTTCCTCTTTCTCCACCTCCTTTCCAGCACCTGCTACATCCTGAGTTTATGATCTTAGCCATTCTGAGTGCTGTGTGGTGAAATCTCAGGATTGTTTTGATTTGCATTTCCATGATGACTATGGATGTTGAACATTTCTTAAGGTGCTACAAAGCCATTTGGTATTCCTAAGTTTAAAACTCTTTGTTTAGCTCAGTACCGCATTTTTAAAGGGGATATGTGGTTATCTGGAATCTACCTTCTTGAGTTCTTTTTATATCTTGGATATTAGCTCTCTGTCACATGCTGTGTTGGTAAACATCTTTTCTCAATTTGTTGGTTGTCTTTTGCTCTTTTGACAATATCCTTTGCCATACAGAAACTCTGTAGTTTTATGAGGTCCCATCTGTCAATTCTTGATGTTAGAGAATAAGTTATTTGTATTCTGTTGAGGAAAATTTCCCCTGTGTCCATCACCTCAAGGATCTTCCCCAGTTTATTTTCTATTAGATTCAGTGTCGGGTTTTATGTGGAGGTTCTAGATACACTTGGACTTGAGCTTAGTACAAGGAGATAAGATGCGATGATTTGCATTTTTTTTTAATGCTGACCTCCAGTTGAACTAGCGCCATTTGTTGAAAAAAATATCTTTTCTCTTCTGGATGGTTGTAGCTCCTTTATCAAAATCAAGTGACCATAATTCTATGGGTTCATTTCCAGTTCTTCAATTCTATTCAATTGGTCTACTTTCCTAACACTGTACCAATACTACGTATTTTTAACACAATTGCTTTGCAGTTCAGCTTAAAGTCAGGGATAACGATTCACCCAAAAGGTCTATTACTGTTAGGATAGATTTATATTTCCTGGGTTTTTTGTTATTCCAGATGAATTTGCAATTGCTCTTTCTAAGCCTATGAAGCATTGAGTTGGGATTTTGATGGGCATTGCATTGAATCTGTAGATATCTTTTGGAAAGATGGCAATTTTTCTATTTTAACACTGTCAATCCAAAACATGGAAGATTTTTTTCTACTTCTGAGGTCTTCTTTGATTTTTTTCTTCAAAGACTTGAAGTTGCTGTCATACAGATCTTTCATTGTTTGGTTAAAATCACAACAAGATACCTTATATTGTTAGTGGCTATTGTGAAAGGTGTCATTACCCCAATTTATTTCTCAGCCTTTATTCCATTGTGTAAATATACCACGTTTTCTGTATTCATTCCTCCACTAAGGGACATATGGGCTCTTTCCTGCTTCTGAATATTACAAATAAGGCTGAATATTTCTTAAGGAGCTTCTCAGTCATTCAAATTCTTCAGATGAAAAGTCTTTGTTTAGCTCTGTACTCCATTTTTTAATAGGGTTATTTAGTTCTCTGGAGTAAACTTCTTGAAAACATTGTGTATATTGGAAACTCATACTCTGTCAGGTGTAGGGTTGGTGAAGATATTTTTCCAATTTGTTAGTTAACATTTTGTCCTTTTGACAGTGTCCTTTTCCTTATAGAAACTTTGCAGTTTTTTGAGGTTGATTTACAATTCTTGATCTTAGAACTTTAGCTATTGGAGTTCTGTTCAGGAACTTTTCCCATGTGCCCATGTCCTCAAGGGTTTTCCCCAGTTTCTTTTATGTTTGTTTCATTATGTCTAGTTTTATGTGGAGGTCCTTGGACTTGGACTTAGTACAAGGAGATTAGAATGAATCAATTTTCATTCTACTGCATGCTGACCTCCATTTTCTTTCTTTTGAATTACTTTCTCAGCCTCCTTATACATTGAATATAGGAAGTCTACTGATTTGCTTGAGTTGATTTTATAACCAGACTTTGATGAAGATGTTTTTCAGCTGTATGAGTTCTCTTGTGGAGCTATGTTGGTCATTTAAATATACTATCTTATCATCTGAAAATAGTCATAGTTTGTTCTGTTCCTTTCCAATTTGGATCCCTTTGACCTCTTTTTGTTGTCTAATTGCAGTAGCTAGAAATTCAAGGACTATATGGAATAAATAGGGAGAGAGGTCAGCCTTTTCTAGTCCCTGATCTTCATGTTTCTCTCCAATTACTTTGATGTTGGCTACTGGTTTCATGTATATTGATTTTATTTGTTTAGATAGGGGACTTGAATTCCTGTTCTTTCAAAGACCTTTAGCATGAAAGTATGTAAATTTTATCAAATTATTTTTCAGCCTCTAATGAAATGACCAAGTGTTTTTTTTTTCTTTCAGTTTGATTATGTAGTAGATTGCATTGATGTAATTCCATATATTGACCCATCTGCGCATCCCTGGCATGAAGCCTTCTTGATCATGGTGAATGATCATTTTGATGTGTTCTTGGATTCAGGTCAGAAAGAATTTTATTGAGTATTATTGCATTGAAATTCATAAGGAACATTGGCCTGAAGTTCTCTTTCTGTGTTGGATCTTAGTTTGGTATAGGTATCGAATTGTGGCTTTGTAGAATAAGATGGGTAGTTTTCCTTCTGTTTTGTATTTTTTGGGAAAGTTTGAAGAGTGTTGGTGTTAGGGTTTCTTTGAAGGTCTGAAAGAATTCTGAACTAAAATCATCTGTCCCTGTATTTTTATTGGTCGGAAAATTTCTTTTTTTTTTTTTTTTGTTAAATAGTTTTTTTTTTTTATTCGATATATTTTTATATACATTTCAAATGATTTCCCCAGTTGGAAAACTTTCTATGACCACTTCTATTTCTTTAGGGGTTATGGGACCGTTTAGATGGTATATCGGATCTTGATTAAATTTTTGTAGTTGGTAGCTGTTTATGAAACTGTACATTTCAATCAGATTTTCCAATTGTCTTGAGTATAGGCTTTTATAGTAGGATCTGATGATTTTTTTTTGAATTCCATCCATTTCTATTGTTATATCCCCCTTGCCATTTCTAATTTTGTTAATTTGGGTATTGTTTCTGTGCCCTTTGGTTAGTCTGGCTATGAGTTTATCTATCTTGTTGATTTTCGCAAAGAACCAGCTACAAGCTTTTTTTATTATTTGTATGGTTCTCTTTGTTTCTACTTGATTTATTTCAGTACTGTGTTGATGATTTCCTCCCTTCTATTCTTCGTGGGTGAATTAGATTGTTTTTGTTGCAGAGTTTTCAGATGTGCTATTAAGCTGCCAGTGTATGCTCACTCCAGTCTCATTTTGGAGGCCCTGATGTCTATCAGATTTCCTCTTAGCACTGCTTATCTTGTGTCCCATAAATTTGCGTATGTTGTGTCTTCATTTTCATTAAACTCTAAAATGTCTTTGATTACTTTTCTATTTATTCCTTGGTCAAGTTATCATTGAATAGTGTATTATTCAGCTTTCTTGTGTATGTGGGCTTTCTGTTGTGGTTGTTGCTAAAGAAGAACACTCTTTCTCCATAGTGATGTGACAGGAGGCATGGGATTAGGTCAATCTTCTTATATTTTTTGAGGACTCTGTCTTTTATTACTATGTTTTGTTTATTTGTTTTATAAATATTTATTTATTTATTCATTATTTTATATATATAAGTACACTGGAACTGTCTTCACACACTTCAGAGGAGGGTGTCAGATCTCATTAGGGATGGTTGTGTACCACCATGTGGTGGCTGGGATTTGAATTCAGTACCTTCTGAAGAGCAGTGCTCTTAACTACTAAGCCATCTCTCTAGATCCTGTTAGTTTTGTTTTTTGTCCTCCATACCCACACCTATGTGGCTTATTGTCAGCTTGAATGGGGAAAAATAGATTCAGATTCTTTGACCCCACTTGTTCGAAGTACACACAGATTGCTGTCAAGGCTGATGTGGATTTTCAGAGTTAAGGACTTTCTAGAGTTCTCTGAAGTGCCTGGGACAACGTGCTCTATAGAAGTAAAGAGGACTACTCCTTTCCAAAATGTTGGTATTTTTCTTCCTTTGATGTTTAAGTATTTAAAAGTTATTGAGTATCGATATTCATAAGGGCAGTTGGCCTGAATTTCTCTGTCTCTGGGGTCATATTCATATTCCTTCTCAACACCACATATCCTTTCATATGTTTGCTATAGCAAAACATCCTGTCTCCCGTGTCTGCTTCAACAAAGCATTATTTTATATGTCTGTTTTAGAAAACATCCTGTCACCTCTGCCCCCTCAAAACATAATTTGACCTTACTGACATTCCAATAGAAACTAGAAGCATCCACATCAAGTTATTGGGCATCTAGAAAAGTATTCTGGGGCTCAGTGGTAAGCATGTGTATACTGAAGTTTGATAATTAGGGGAGAATGATTGTTAATAAAATAAGAATTATTTTGAGAGTGAGGAAAGTACTCTGAAATTATTGATAATGGTTGTAAATCATTCTGAAGTAGTTAAAATGTTTGATTATTGTGAGAGTATTTAATAATTTAAAGCCTGCTTTAGTAATATGAATTGTATACAAATAAGCTACATACATATTAAATGGCCTTGAATTTATGATAGTCACATTGTGAATATATTTGTGTATGTATATATATGCACACACATACTTATATATACATACACACACAAATATGTTTATATATATAACATTCTTCAATGTGCTTTTATATGAACAACAGTGTGATCGGGTGAATAATTCATAATTACAATGGTCTCACCACTGTGAAGCACAAACATCATGTGCTGCAAAGTATGGCTACATTAGAAAACCAACAAACAAAAAACCTTAAACATATTGTTTGACTAACCAAAATAATAATAATAATAATAATAATAATAATAATAATAATAATAATAATAATATCTGCATGAGAAGAACTTCAGGTCCCTAAAACTTCAGGTCTTGATGAAGACTTCAGAAAATGGAAAAAAAAATTTCCATGCTCATAGTTTGGCAGGATTAATATAGTTAAAATGGCTATCCTTTTCAAAAGCAATCTACAGATTCTACACAGTTTGCATCAAAATCCCAAGTCAGTTCTTCATAGAGTTAGAAAAAACAATCCTCAAATTCATCTGGAACAACAAAAAATCCAGGTTAGCTAAAACTATTCTCACAAGTAAAAGAACTTCAGGGGGAATCAGTATCCCAAACCTTAAGCAATACTACAGAGTACTATTGTTAAAAACAGCATGGTATTGGCACAGGAACAGGCAAGTTTTCCAATGGAATAGAATTGAAGACCCAGAAATGAATCCACAATCCTATGGTCACTTGATCTTCGACAAAGGAGCAAAAAACATCCAATGCAAAAAAGATAGCCTTTTCAACAAATCGTGCTGGTTCAATTGGAGATCAGCATGCAGAAGATTGTGAATAGATCCATCTTTATCTCCTTGTACTACTAAGATCAACTCCAAGTGGATCAAGGACATACACATAAATCCAGACACACTGAACTTAATAGAAAAAAAAAAAAAAAAAAAAAAACTGGGGAAGACCCTTGAGGACATGGGTACAGGGGGAAAGTTCCTGAACAGAACACAAATAGCTTATGCTCTAAGATCAAGAATTGATAAATGGGATCTCATAAAATTACAATGCTTCTGTAAGGCAAGGGGTATCATCAAAAGGACAAATAGGCAACCAAAACAATTGGAAAAAACTTCACCAAACCTACATCTGACAGAAGGATAATACCAGTATATACAAATAACTCAAGAAGTTAGACTCCAGGGAAACAAATAATCCTATTAAAAATGGGATACAGAGAATTTTCACCTAAAGAAATTTGGATGGACTAGAAGCACATTAAGAAATGCTCAACATCATTTGTCATTAGGGAAATGCAAATCAAAACAACCCTGAGATTTCACCTTACACCATTCAGAATGACTAAGGTTAAAATTCAGTAAACAACATGTGTTGGCAAGGATATGGAGAAAGAGGAACACTTCTTCACTGCTGTTGGGATTGCAAGATGACACAACCAATCTGGTAACCAGTCTTTCGGTTCCTCAGAAAACTGGACATGACACTTCCAGAATACCCTGCTATACCTCTCCTGGGCATCATTTTTGATATATTCACAATAACTAGGAAATAGTAAAATACATGCCCTAACTGATGACTGGATATATGGCCCATTTTTCAGTATGGAAGAGTATTCATCTGTCAAACGATTCAGTAAGGACTTTTGTAAATACATGAATAATATTTAATAAAATGGTACGGAGTGAGTTTATGTAGACAATAAATCAGAAATGTAGAACTTTCCTTTTACTCGGTGGCTCCTATATGGAAATCTTTTGATCTGAGTGCATAACATGAAGAAATTTCAGAAACGATTTAGTACTTGGTACCATTGCAGACTGTGAAGTCAGACAGCAATAGATGGGTCAAAAGGAAGTTACAAGTGAACAGATGTAGGACATAGAATAGTCAGTCAGGTTCTAATGAGGAAGATGTATACATACAAAGTAGGAAAAGGGGTTAGATGAACTCAGAGTGTCATAAAATGTCAAAACAACTCACACTATTAAGTAGCTATATAAATACCTATACTTCATGTAAGTTGTAAGTAATGAACATACATAGTACATGTTTTCTTGCTTCTAATTTACAATTAAAAACCACGTATACAATTATTCATGCATCTTCTTTCAAATTACATAAAATCTTCAGTCTATTTTGATTCAAATGATAGAATTATAATCACAACTAAATATTACCCTGATATATATGCTATGTTTTCATGTGTAGGTTGATTGATTCTATATCCATCTACCTAAAAACAAAACAAAACAAAACAAAACAAAACAAAAAAAAAAACATAATAGGTACTCATTTATGGCAAATGGCCTCCTGATGTATGGGAATTGATCAAATTTGCACTATGAAACATAAGTGCTCATCTTTGTAGTGGGCCTTGATTCCAATCTGAACACTAACTTCTACAGACTAAAGTTACCTAGTTTCCTCATTCTCATCTGTTATATGCAATAAAAAGGGAAATAAAGTGGAAGTCAAGTCATGTGTAAATTCTCAAAACCTGACTCCTATTAAATACTTCTTCAACTATCTACATAACCTACTACACCTTCCCAATCATCAGACATGAAGAAAAGTATGTATTCTAATACCTAATCGTAAATGAGAAATTTCTTACTTAAATCAACATAAGCAGTTACTGTTGTTCCCACGTTCATAGTCCATATCCCTAAAAATATAAATTTCCATTTTCCAATAGTGAACAGAAGGAAGTGATTAGAGTTCTTAGCTCACACTGGGATTTTCTTAAGAATTTTTCCCTATATCCTGGGATTTGTCTAGCATGGTCTTGAACTGGTCTTGTGCACATAGTTATATCCACTATCTTTCATATGTAAAACTGCCTTTTGACTTGAAAGCAGACTTTCTCTGGAGTCATTCACTATCTTGATTCTTAGAATCTTTCCCCTACCTCCTCCAGAGTGACCTCTGATTCTTGAGAGGAGGGTGTGCTTTTGTGGCTTAAGTAATTTCACCATTATTATTGAGAATTTGAACAAGTCATCCCAATTTGTTAATGCTGCTTACATGGCAGGGGTTTGTGTGAGGAAAGAATATATCTTCACAGACAGAAACTCACAGCTAGTATCATCTCATTACTTGTCCCTTCCCCCCACAGCATTTAGCTGTAACCTTCCTGGCTGGCAACCCCCAACCTTCCTCTGGCGTTATCTCTGGCCTATTCAAGATAACAATACAGCCAATTTCACCTCAGCACAGCTCCTCCCGGAGACCAACAGAAAACTGCGTGACTAAAGCAGACAACCCGCTGAGAAGAAGATCTATGAACTCTCGGCCATTTGGGGGGACAGGGTGGTTTTCCTAAGATTATATATATTGGCTTAATGATAGTAAAGTCGGTCTCTATGGGCAATTGTCCTCTTGACTCATTTCTCTTTCGCCCCTTCCCGTTAACCTCAGAATTCTCTTCCAGGTAACCCGGTTCGTATGTGGCTGCTGGTGGCCTACATATTGGCGCCTGAACGTGGGACAGACCTGATATGGGAGAATTTCCTGGGGTGACCCTATCTGGTGAAGCTTCGCAGAAAAAGTGAAAAGAAGATGGAATCCGCATGGTAAGCAACATAGAAGTCAAATGCTAGCGCTAGTGTAAAATTTTATTCTATTGTTGTGAGTACAGAGAGTTTAGCAAGCAAATTGTGCTGACCCAGCACAGTGGCCGCTTGGGTAGAGTAATAGGGAAAAACGGGATAGGAAGTTCATGTGGAAACTTGTGCCCCGCAGCATTCTAGGGCTGCTTCCTGCAAAAGGGAAAGTGTTTGACTCCCTACCCTAAGTTACAAAAACGCAGAGACAGATTAAATTAGCTAATTGTAAAAAAGACAGCTCATCCCAAAAATGAGAACAGCTGAATCTCATAGGGGGAAGACAGACTTAGCTGGTTATATTCGTCTCTGTTCTGAAATTGGCCCCTCGTATAATCAGGGTCTAGCAATGGCTGCAGCGTTGCAGGGAACTATGATCCAGGAAATACTTTCACAGAGACGAGGAAATAAAAGGTGTTTTAAATGTGGCAGTCTGGGTCATTTTAAAAGTGATTGCCCTGATAACAGGGGTACTATAACCGGGCAATCAGGTGGTTCACCAGGAACATGTCCTAAGTGTAGAAAAGGAAATCATTGGGTTAAGGGATGCAATTCCAAAACTAATATTCAAGGCAGACCCGTGTCGGGAAACGGGAGGAGGGTCCCGCCCCAGGCCCTGATTCATCCAGGACAGACAGTCTATGGGGCAACGCAGCTGCTGCCGAGCCAAGAAAATCTATCTTCGAGCTCGCCAGAGCAACACCAGGGAGCGCTGGATTGGACCCCTACAGTATATTTCCTGCCGTATTAACCCCAGAAATGGACGTCCAGATACTACCTACAGGAGTTTTTGGACCTATACCTGAAGGAACTTGGGGATTACTGCTAGAATGAAGCAGTTCTACCGTAAAGGGACTGCAGATTTATCCAGGTGTCATAGACAGTGACTATGAGGGAGAAATAAAAATTATGGCTGCTTCCCCTCATGGTGTCATAACTATACCTGCTAACCAAAGAATTGCTCAGCTTGTCTTGGTTCCTTTACATCCACTGCCTTTCAAATTCATTAAAGATAAAAGAGGAAAGAAGGCTTTGGTTCCTCCGGAGTGTATTGAGTTCAATCTATCAACAATAAAAGACCTAACCTTATATTGACTATTGAAGGAAAGAGTTTTGAAGGATTAATAGATACGGGATCTGATGTAACAATTATTAATGGACAAGTTTGGCCGTGTAGCTGGCCATTGACGGAGACACTTACACATCTCCAAGGCATCGGATATGCTAATAATCCAAAACAGAGTGCGAGGCTTCTAACTTGGAAAGATAAAGAGGAAAATTCAGGGCAAATCCGGCCTTATGTTATGCAAAACTTGCCTACTATCCTTTGGGGTAGAGACCTTCTGTCTCAAGTGAATTTGATTATGTGTAGTCCCAACGAAATTGTCTCTATGCAAGAGCTAGAGAAAGAATCTTTGCCCGCTCAGGGGCTTGGGAAAGGCCCCCAGCCAAACCCTAACTCTAGAAGTCTGGGGCATCTTCGGTAATGGCCACTATCTTGCCTGCATCCCACGCCGATAAAATTCAATGGCTTAGTGATAATCCTATGTGGGTTGATCAGTGGTCTTTATCTAAAGAAAAAATGGAAGCCGCCTCGTTGCTAGTGCAGGAACAATTGAAGGCAGGGCATTTAAAAGAGTCTCTATCTCCATGGAACACGCCAATATTTGTTATTAAAAAACAAAATCTGGCAAATGGAGATTGTTACAGGATTTAAGAAAGGTTACTGAAACTATGTTACCCATGGGAACTTTACAAGCTGGTCTTCCTTCCCCCGTGGCTATTCCCAAAGGATTTCATAAAATAGTCATAGATTTAAAAGATTGTTTCTTTACTATGCCATTGCATCCTGAGGATTGCAAAAGATTCTCATTCAGCGTCCCTTCTATTAACTTCATAGAGCCTATGAAAAGATACCAATGGACAGTTCTTCCTCAGGGCATGGCTAACAGCCTGGCTTTATGCCAGAAATTTGTAGCACAGGCCATTCAGCCTGTAAGACAAAAAATGGCCAGATATTTACTTTATCCATTTCACAGATGATTTTCTAATTGCAGGAAAAAATCCTCAGACCTTGCTTTATTGTTTTAAAGATTTACAGCAAGCTTTGGCCACTAAAGGATTGCAAATAGCACCAGAGAAGGTGAAGACCCTGGAGCCGTATAATTATCTGGGTTTTAAACTTACAGAACAAGCAATTTTTTCCCAGAAGATAATTATCCGCAGGGACAATTTAAAAACTTTAAATGATTTTCAGAAGTTATTGGGTGACATTAACTGGCTTCGGCCATATTTAAAGCTTACTACATGAGAATTACAACCTTTATTTGATATTCTAAAGGTGAACACTGATCCTAAATCCCCTAGAATATTAACTTCAGGACTTTTGGCTTTACAGACAGTGGAGAAAGCTATTGAAAATCAATTTGTTACCTATATAGATTATTCTTTACCTTTGCATCTGCTAATTTTTACTACGACATACTCACCTACAGGTTTATTATGGCAAAAGACTCCTCTGATGTGGATTCATTTGAGGGTGTCTTCAAGGCGTAATATCTTGCCATATTTTGAGGCAGTGGCCCAAGTAATTATGCTTGGAAGAAAGCAGGCACTAACTTATTTTGGCAAAGAACCAGATGTTATTATACAGCCCTACAGTGTAAATCAGGATGATTGGTTAAAACAGCACAGCACAGATTGGTTGCTTGCTCAAATATGCTTTGAAGGTACTATAGATAACCATTATCCTCAAGACAAATTAGTAAAGTTTTTAAATATGCATGAGGTTGTATTTCCTAAATGACATCTTTACAGCAGTTGCATAATGCTCTCTTAATTTTCACAGACGGCTCCTGCAAAGGAAGAACCAGATATCATATTAACAATCAACAGGTGGTCGTAGAGACCCCTGGGCTTTTTGTTCAATTTTCAGAGCTGACAGCGGTGTTGTGTGTCTTTCAATCGATAAATAGTACCTTTAATCTCTTTATTGACAGAGCTTATGTTGCATTTTCTATACCACAATTAGAAACTTGTGGCACATTTAATTTTAATATGCCAGCTGGATGCTTGTTTTCACAATTGCAAAGTATCATTCTTGCTAGGAAAAATCCCTTTTATATTGGCCACATACGAGCCCACTCAGGACTTCCTGGACCTTTGGCTCAGGGTAGTGAGTGCATTGACAAAGCTCTCATTGGACATGCTTTGGCTCTTACACCTATAGAATTGGCAAGACGTGGCCATGATAAATTTCATCTTTCTAGTCATACGTTGAGACTCCGTCATAAGATCACAAAGGAGCAAGCAAGAATGATTGTAAAACAATGCCCTAATTGTCTCACTTTAGCACCAGTGCCCCACTTAGGGGTCAATCCACTTGGCCTTATGCCCAATCAAATTTGGCAAATGGATGTAACTCACTATGCAGAATTTGGGAAATTACAATTTATACATGTTTGCATTGATACGTGCTTGGGACTAATTTTTGCCTCCCTGCATTCGGGAGAAGCCTCTAAAAGTGTAATTAATCATTGTTTAGAAGCTTTTAATATCATGGGATTACCCAAAGTCATTAAGACAGACAATGGACCAGCCTATTCTGGTAAGAATTTTATCTCATTTTGCAAGGAATTTAATATAAAACTTAAAACTGGAATTCCTTATAATCCAATGGGGCAAGGAATCGTGGAGCGTGCTCACCGCACCATTAAAAACTGGCTTCTTAAAACGAAGAAGGGGAACCTATAACCTCCTAGGTCCCCTAAATTCCATATTGCCTTTGTTTTATTTGTTTTAAATTTTCTCCAAACGGATGCTAAAGGTCAGTCTGCAGCAGACTGACACTGGCACCCAGCTACTTCCAATTCCTATGCCATGGTTAAGTGGTGGGACCCTTTAAATAATACATGGAATGGTCCAGACCCTGTTTTAATCTGGGGGAGAGGGTCTGTCTGCATTTTCTCTCAGGAAGAAGATGGTGAACGCTGGCTGCCAGAGAGTTTGGTACGACAGGTAAACACGCCCTAAAACTGCTGGTAAGTATAATTAATTCAAAAGGCTTTCTCTAAGCTGCTTACTTGGGAAGTACGGTTCCTTTGTGTTCTTGCAAATTAAGTTGCAAGCCAGGCTTATTGCCTGAAGACACTAATTTTCAACAATCTAAACTTCTTGGGCCTTCCGATACTGACCAAACAGTTTTTTTCTCTTAATCTCCTTTTATATTTCAAGCAGATAACACTCAGAAGATAAGCTTCTCCAGCAAATGGCCACCAGGTTGAGGATGGGTGGTTATTATAGCCAGCCAGCTCTCATCCGCAGAGCATTTACTTTACCAGTGGATTACTCAAAAAGGAGACTGCATAGTATTCAGAATTATGCATGTTTGTTAATATAACAAACATGGGCATCAGTTTGAGGTGCAAGGCGAGTCACTGCAAGGGAAAAGGAAAAAATCCTGTCTCTGAATTTCCCTGAAAAGCACGTCCAGCTGCATATGGGTTGACATTGAGAGACTGTCCTTAAATTATTAAAGCAGTCTAATCCCCCCCCCCCCGAAAAAGATGTCGTTAACGTTTAAGGGGGTTGGACCTCTGCTTTCACTCACTGGTCAAAGCCCATCATCCATTGGATGAATATACTTATACCCACTGAGTTGTTAAAAATTAATAATTAAGGGGGAATTGTCCTTTCCCCCCACAGCATTTAGCTGTGACCTTCCTGGCTGGCAACCCCCACCCTTCCTCTGTCGTTATCTTCGGCCTATTCAAGATAACAATACAGCTGATTTCACCTCAGCACAGCTCCAACCTGAAACCAACAGAAAACTGCGTGACTAAAGCAGACAAACCCGTTGAGAAGATGATCTATGAACTCTCATCCATTTGGGGGGCAGGGTGGTTTTTCCTAAGATTATAAATATTGGCTTAATGATAGTAAAGTCGGTCTCTATGGGCAATTGTCCTCTTGACTCATTTCTCTTTCATCCCCTTCCCGTTAACCTCAGAATTCTCTTCCAGGTAACCCGGTTCGTATGTGGCCACTGGCGGCCTACAATTACTTCCAAATTAGTTCTCTCTACTTCCTGCTTACAATTCATGATATGAACACTCAGTATCCCGTACAAACATATTGACAAAAGAAGCAAGCTGCTTTATATATATATATATATATATATATATATCAAACAAAAATGATGTACAAGGGACAAGGAACGACATTTCATACATATCAAAGAAATGATACAACAAGTTGATTTTTCGTTTCTTAGAATTATAATTCTGAATGGAAATTTATCCACAACTATCCATACTAATAAAAGGGCACAGAGACAATACCCAAACTAACAAAATTAGAAATGAAAAGGGTTATATAACAACAGTAACTGAAGATATTCAAAAAATAAAATCATCAGATCCTACTACAAAATTCTATTTGGAACACAATGGAAAATGTGGAGGAAATGTACAATTTATTAGACAGATACCAAATACCAATTTTAAATCTGGATCAAATAGATCAACTAAACAGTCCCATAACCCTTAAAGAAATAAAAGGAGTCATAGAAAGCCTCTCAACTAAAAATAAAGGACAGGACCAAATGGTTGCAATGCAGAATTCTCTCAGAACTTCAAAAAAGACCTAACACCAATACTTCTCTAATTATTCTACAGAATAGAAACAGAAGGAACACTACCCAACTCTTTCTATGAAGCCACAATTACACTGATAACAAAACAACACAAAGATCCAGTAAAGAAAGAGAGCTACACGCCAATATCCCTTATGAATTTTGACCTAAAAATAACAAATAAATTCTTGTCAATTAAATCCAAGAACACATCAAAACAATTATACACCATGATCAAGTAAGATTCATCCCAGGGATGCAGGGATGGTTCAATATACAGAAATTCGCCAATGTGATCCACTACATAAACAAACTCAAAGAAAAGACACACATGATCATTTCATTCCATGCTGGAAAGTACCAAGATGTCCCTCCATGGATGAATGGATACACAAAATGTGGTATATATTACACAATATTTACTCAGTAAATAAAAACAATGCATTCATGAAATTCTTAGGCAGGAGGTTGGAACTGGAAAATAGTATCCTAAGTGAGGCTCTTTCACAAAAGAACAAACATGGAATGCAGTCACTGACAAGTGGATATTAGCCACAAAGCTCTGAATACTCTAGATATAACATACATATCGAATCATTCTTAAGAAGGAAGGAAGGAGAGTGTCCTGGTCCTGGAAAGGCTTGATGCAGCATTTTAGGGGATTGCAAGGACAGCTAAGTGGGAGGGGGTCGTTTGGGTAATGGGTGGAATGAAGAGGTCTTATGGGACTTATGAGGAGGTGGGAACCAGGAAGGTGAAAATCATTAGAAATGTAAACAAAGAATATAGAAAATAAAAAAAAAAATGTCGATTTCTGTTTCTTTCAAAAAAGAAAGAAAAAAAACAAACAAAGAAACAAAGAAACAAAGAAACAAAGAAACAAAGAGAAAGAAAGAGAGAGAAAAGAAAGCCTAATTTACCTTATTTATTCTCATCTGAACATCTCATTTTCTCAGTTTTTGCAATGGATCTACAGGAATATTATATAATGATGGCGAAAAGTTTACTTCCCAAGCTGAATAAGGTATGTTATTGATGTCTGTTCTCCAGACCTCTTACAATCTAATAAGAACATCTCTTAAATGATCAACTTGATAATATCCGTATCAACTTCATACCTTCTAGAATAATATGAAGGCTATGATCATGGGCAATGGAAGTTATATGTGATGTAGTCCTAGAAAACATCTCTATGGTCATAAGATAGAGCGCAAACTTGTATACTCATTCCTTTAATCACAGAACTTTTCTCTAGTATGTGCAGAATCACCAACTAGCAAGTAATCAGTGCATGTAGTTTTCACTATTTAGTAACTGCTATTAGTAGGGTTTAGAGCTGTTTCTTAATCCTTCATACTAATTTTGAAACAGTGAAGTCAAGAGACTTACGTACGCTGCCTGTTTGTACAAGGATCATAATCAGGGATACCCCTCTCAGTTTTCTACATTCTACATGGAAAAAACTAGCAGGAGGTCAACTGCTTCTTATATTTTAAGCACTTTATTTTGAGACCAGGTCTCACTGTATATTCAACATATCCCATGAAGTATCAATATTCATAAACCAGGATTAAAGATGCTACAATTCCGGTCATGTGCTTGCACATCTTCCTACTTTTCTTTTTTTTTTTTTAATAGTTTTATTTTCTATATTCTTTGTTTGCATTCCAAATGATTTCCCCTTTCCCGGATCCCCCTCCCCACATGTCGCATAAACCTTCTTCTCTCCATCCCTTCTCCAATCACCTCCCTCCCTTTTCTCTGTCCTTATATTCCCTTCCAATGCTAGATCAATCCTTTCCAGGATCAGGACCCTCTCCATTCTTCCTCATGGGCATCATTTGTTATGCAATTTGTGCCTTGGATATTCAGGGCTTCTGGGCTAATTAATATCCACTTATCAGAGATTGGATCCCATGTGTATTTTTTTGTGATTGGGTTACCTCACTTAGGATGATATTTTCGAGATCAAACCATTTGCTGAAAAATTTTGTTAATTCATTTTTTCTAATTGCTGAGTAGTATTCCATTGTGTTAATATACCACATTTTCTGTATCCTTTCCTCCTTTGAGGGGCATCTGGATTCTTTCCAGCTTCTGGCTATTATAAATAAGGCTGCTATGAACATAATGGAGCAAGTGTCTTTACTGCATGCCTGGGAATACTTTGGGTATATGCCCAGGAGAGGTATAGCAGGGTCCTCTGGAATTCTCATGTCCAATTTTCTGAGGAACCTCCAGACTGATTTCCAAAGTGGTTGTACCATCTTACAGCGCCACCAGCAGTGGAGGAGTTTTTCTCTTTCCCACATCCTTGCCAGGACCTTTTTTGTGCTCCTTGTGAGTTCCATGGGGCCTTGGCCAAGCAATTTTTGATTTATCCTTCCCATTTCTTCATTCACAAGGGCTTCTATATTGAAAAAAGTATGGTAATCCTGCTATAAGTCACCACCTAACAGAACAAGTATTCAATTGATTACAATAATGGTCACACTGAATTTTAATTTCATGATATGGGAACACAGTAAATAAAGTTTAAAGAGAATATTGAGATTATAGCAACATTTGTAATTTATTCAACTCACAGATAAATATGTGATCTTAAAAGAAAATTGTAATTCTGAACATAAATGAAATGCTAGTGAGAAAGATAGTAAGAAATTAAAAAATTAACCAGAGTTAAAATTTTCAGATGCCATTTTGTACAAGTTAACTCCATGGCCTTTATTATATTGGCCTGTATGTCTTCAGAAATGTCCTTGTAATGTGATTGTCCCTTCCTCAAACTGTCTTGACAGGTGAAAACATAGAAATGAGCAGCAGGGATATATTATATTCTAAAGGATAAAGTGTATTAATCTAAACTCAAGACAAAATTTAGATTAATTAGATTTTGTGATTCTGATGTTCAGTAGAGCTGTAAAAACTGTTATAATTAACTTGATGACTGTCAAATCAGAAAAAAAGCAAACAAAAAAACACTGCAGCCTTCAAAAAAATATTTGTTAATTTGTCTAGGCTAGAAATAAGAGTCATTTCCTTTGCAGCTTGCTGTGACTCCTATATTGTTTGGATTGTGGGAAGTAAGAATACATGTACATTTTAAAGTCTACATTTAGATTACTGCATCTTTCCAAAACTCTCCATTTCCTGTACTCTTCTAATGATAGAACCAACTTTTCACCTTTATCAATGCAGAGTTTCTCCAACTCAAATTATCCTCATTTTTCTCTCCTGGATATACTTCCTTCTTTATTGCCCAGCCTTGGCAATATCAAATCAGTTTTTCTCTCCTTTAATTCTTCCAAGCTGCCTAGAGAGAGAGAGAGAGAGAGAGAGAGAGAGAGAGAGAGAGAGAGAGAGAGAGAGAGAGAGAGAGAGAGAAAGAGAGAGATAGGAAGGCTGGGTGGAATGATGGATGGATGGGTGGATGGATGGATGGATGATGGATGGATAGATAGATAGATAGATAGATAGATAGATAGATAGATAGATGAGAGATAGATAGATACATAGATATATAGAGAGATATAGGCAGACAGACAGACGGAGAGACAGACAGACAGACAGATGACAGATAGATATCAGTAATAATACCTGTTCAAGAAGAGGAGGGATGATGCTCAGATTTCTGAGGACCCACCAGTCAGAGTTCCAGAGTAGTTGTACCAGCTTGCAATTCTACCAGCAGTCTGGAGGTGTGTTCCTTTTTCTCCACATCATTTCCAGCATCTGCTATTTCCTGAGTTTTTATCTCAGACATTCTGAGTGATATGAGGTGAAATCTCAATGTTGTTTTGATTTTCATTCCCTGATGACTAAGGATGTTGAACATTTCTATAATTGCTTCACAGCCACTTGATATTCCTCACATGAGAATTCATTTTTTATCTTTTTACCATGTTTTTAGTAGGAATATTTGGCACTCCAGAGTCTGATTTCTTAAGTTTTTGTATATATTGGATATTAGCCCTCTGTAGGATGCAGGGTTGGTGAAGATCTTTTCCCATATATTTAGTTGCCATTTTGTCCTATTGACAGTGTCCTTTGCCTTACATACATTTTGTACTTTTATGTGGTTCGATTTATTAATTCTTGATCTTAGAGCATATGCAATAGGTGTTCCCCTCCTGGTCAATATTGTGAATGTTCTGGACCCAATATCTCCTCCTTGCACCTCATCTCCAAGTTTGTGATGCCCCCAATACCCAACTCACAATACCTCCCAAAACCCTTGGGCCTCATGTCTTTTAATGTTTATGTGCATCTTTTCCTACTGAGTCCAAACCTGGCAATACTCCTTTGTATAAATACTAGGGGCCTCATATCACCTGGTATATGCTGACTGACTGGTGGCTTAGGTTCTCAGAGATCTCTGGTGTCCATGAAGGTTGAGATTATAGATCTTCTTATAGGTTTAATCTCCTCTTCAGTTTCTTCCCTACATAATCAGGTTTTCAGTGTTGGAAACCAGTCGGAGATGCTGAGGGCCAGCAAAAAGAATGGAAATAAGCAAACTAGGGAGGTTGGAAGTTAAGTGGAATCTCTAGAATGTAACAGAGACCTGAGAGGAGAGAATCTCAGGAATAAAATGGAGGGACATTAGATTAGTCTTAGGGTCTACTGAGTCTATTGGACACAAAGAAATAACTGGTTTTTTTTATGATATTTCTGTAAAAAGATTCCCCAAAATAAGAGATATCTGTGAATGTACTAAAAGCAAACAGAGCATTAAGTACACACATAATAATCAAATATTACATAGTCATTGACATCAAAATTCCAAAGCTATAAAGAAAAATGACAATGTCACAAATAAAGGCTGATTGATTAGAACAATGCCTGACTTGTACTCCATCTTTCTCCTGAATCTAAGGCACACACTTGTTATGTATACAGTTGTATAAAATTCTAAAGGATGCAGTAGCTAATATATATTTCTGTAGAGTTCAGGACCCAAAAAATTTTTCAAGTCCATTGGAGTTGCATTGTTTGACAAATGTTTTGGTTGTCATATCAGTGATGTTTTATGGGATAATCTAAGGGAACATGGCAGAAGAAAGGGAGGTCTGAGGGATAAAAATTCACTTCAGTAATATCATTACTGCAAGTAGCATCAAAAATGTTTTCTAAATTTAATACGGTTGAAAAGGAGAAAATCAAAATAATATTTTAGGAAATATTTTTCCTATATTGATCTTATTGATTAATAGATGTGAGTTTCTTATAGTTAACTAATATCCACATCAACTTGTTTAATATAATTTTTAATTAGAGTTGTCTTTCTTTACTTGGCTAGATTTAGGACATGGATATTTTTAACTTTTAAGTTCATTGTGAATGATGGAGTTTCCATGATTTACTTCTCAGTAAGGTTGTAATTTTTACACAGAAGGAAAAATCATTTTAGTGTTAATTCTATATACTGTTACTTGTGTTTACAAGCTATATGAGATTTCTTGTGTCATGTTTAGGCTTACTTATGTTTACAAATCTTCAAATAAATAAATAAATAACTGGGTGTTGCAATGATAATCATCATTTTAGAAAATTGCAGGGACTGGTAAACAAATTCTCAACTTGGTGTGATATGCCATTTAATATGAAAACAAGTTTTTATTTATAGGAATATCAGCTCTTCACTTTACATACTAAGTTGATTAAAACTAATTGAAAACATGGAATGTAATAATGAAAGTAGTCAAAAGGAAGGGGGGTTTCATTATATTTATATTACGTTTGTTTGGTATTATATTAGGAAAATTATTTTGTCAGAGTTAAAATATGTGAATCTGTCAAGTCAAGGGGGCAGCATGGGATAATCTTAGAGACAAATAACAAGGCATAAATGTCTGAAATTTAAATGGCTCTATTGAACATCATTTTATTTCTGAGAAACCAAATGAAAGACCCAAAATTTTGTTCAATTGTGAGGTAAAGAAATAAAGTTAAGGTTAATCAAAGACTCTTGGATACTACTGACATATAAGTAATATTTATTGCAAATATTCTGATACCTTGACATATTGGTTATTTTCATACTTCATAAGGTGTTGCTACTAAGTACAATTCTCAATTGCTTAACTAACATGTTGACTTACCTACTGTTTTCATGTACCATAGAATCTCATTTTAAAAGTAGAGGCTTCTAAGGCTTATTCTGCTTGATGTTTGTTTGTTCTACCTTCCTGCAGTATAATTCCTCTTTCTGGACTCTGAAGAAGATAGTCTCTTTCTACATATCTAAGTCCCAGTTAAACATTTGTTTTCATCACTTGCTTTTGTCCTGCGTTTCATAAATAAAAATAAATGAATAAATAATTAAATAAATAAATAGATACTAATAGAAGAAGATGGTGAGAAAAAGGATCTTAGTTGCGAAACTGCAACACCAAATTGACCTATGTGTAGGGAAGGTGTTGGGATGTTGTCTTGATTAACAGTGGAATTTGTAGGACCCAGACCTCTAGGATTGTGTCATCCATGACCTATTAGTAAGGCATAGAGAGATATGAGATACAACGCAGGAGGGAGCACTCCTACACAGCCTCTGCTTCAGTTCTTGCCTCCAGGATCCTGACCTGCGTCCTTTTGGGCCCTGACATTTCAGTAGTTAACTGGTAACTAGAAGTGTATCACAAGGTATAACCTATCCTTCATGAGTTACTTATCAGCAGTGTTTTATCATAGAAACAATAGCAAATCAAGACACTTTCTAAATGGAACAGGCCATACTTTGGGACATCACACTCTATTGTGAGTTACACCACAGTGACTTCCTTCCTGTGGACCTATTTCTGGAAAGAACTTGTTAAAAATTACCTTTGCTTTCTTTTGTTGTTGTTGTTGTCGTTGTTTGCTTTCTACATGTTTTCCTTTTCAAATTGTATGTTCTTTGTTGATTCTCTGTGAGTTTCTCATCATGACACCTAATAGCACTCATTTTCCAGTTCATCCATATCTACCCGTTTCTCTGTAAAATGCTGCAAAACTTTAAAAAATTAATAATTAAATAAAATTTTAAATTAAAATTAAACTGAATGAAGGAAGAGCTGTTAGGGTGGGAATTTCAGCAGGGTACTGCAAAAATATATAAAGGAAATAATTATTAAACTGAGGACAAATATTAATACATATAGTTTTTTCGTAAAATTAAGAGCCATTGAAAACAAAGGATTTAATTCATGACAATATACCTGAAGAAAAGCATACATACACTAATATTTTCATATCATTAGGAGGTAATTCTAGCTTAACAATAGGTATATTATATAACATACACTTCATTTATATCATTATTCATATTATTATGCTCTTATATATATGTATTGTATGTGATATACAAATATATTTATATGTATATAATTGCATGCAATATGCTTTTATATGAACAGCATCCAGTTCAGGCTAATAATCCTTAATTATAATTGTCTCTCCACTACAAATGGTATCCCACGTGTGCTTTAAATTACAGCTGCTATAGACCACAAACAAAAAGACACTAGGTAATAAGGACTTTTTCAACTTTACAGTATTCTTCTTGAACTGAAGAAAGTCATCTTGAGTGAAGTAACCCAATTACAAAAGAATACATGTGGCATGCATCCAATGATAAGTGAATATTAGCTCAGAAGCTCCAAATAACCAAAAACCTATTCACAAATGAAATTATGCCCAAGAAGAAGGAAGGAGAGGACGCTTGTCCTGGAAAGGGACAGTACAGCAGTGTAGGGGAATAGCAGAACAGGAAAGTGGGTGGGGGTGTATGGGGGAATTGTGAGAGGGAAAAGGGCTTATGGGATTTTTGGGGAGGGGTGATCCAGGAAAAGGGAAATCATTTGATATGAGTATAAAATTTATATCATACAAAAAAGGATTTTTCAAGTTTACCCTATTCTTCTTGGAATACCATTATACATGCAGCATATTGTTGTCTAAAACGTCAATGCTTAAAATCAAAATCTGAAAAGAATGTAACAAAAAGGAGGAAAGAAAGAACAAAAAATATTATTTTCCTTCAAAGTACATTAACAGTCCCTCTTCCAAATATTTCTTGAAATAGTTTAATGCATATCCCACTTCAGAAGAATGCAGTCCTAGGGTGAATTTTAACATCACTAGACTTTCAAATGTATTACAAATTTCTTTATCACAATGAGTAATTTGTATCCAAAGGGAAAAATCATGTCCCCTTACCTTTTTTTGAGGGGTCATTCCCAAATAATTAGTTCATGCAAGTCTGTTTCCACAGCACATGTAGAGTTATGTGGACCGACAAGATGTAGGACTTAGGTGATTCTTGGTAGCCATTTTAACTTTTAATAACACATGAATGATTTGTTGAAGTAAGGGGTAGTTTTTTAGGGGCATCTTCAGTAGAATTCTATATATAGAAAAAGAGAACTTTTACTGTTGAATGTCTGACAAATAATGTTACTTATAAAAGTCTGAATAAAAATAAATACTGGAGTAAACATTTTGTAGACCAGCTCATAGCATAATTAGTATTTTTTAAAAGGTATAAAATATAGAGCTAAAGTATTATCTAAAATAGATTCTTCACATCAATAATCCCTATAGAAGTATGGGAAATTTTGTAACATTATATAATAATTTCTAGGTACTCCAAGTGTTACGGCTACATACAGAAATCAAAGAAATTTTTCATGTTCCCAGAAAGTAGAATTGATGAAACATGCTGCATGTCATGTGTGTTATGTGTATAAAACACAGTGTTCATAAACAATGAATCATCTTCCCAGCCTCCATGGGACCCATTTACTATCTAATGTGGTATGAATATACATAACACTCTTGTGACAGTTTGGCACACAAGAAGCAGAAACCACACTAGTTACCCTATGATATAAATAAAATTTGTGCTACAATTAAGGCACAGATGCTGGATTCCTGAGTATAAAGGGGCCTCAAAGCTGCTGTTACCAAAGAAATTATTCCAAGGAATATTGTACAGGCAAATAATTGAAAGAAGTAAAGCAACAACTGACCCAGACTTCTCTTGGTTAGTTACAGTTGAGAAAAACTAGCTCAGTAATAACATCATGATCTAATCAGTAACATATATTTAACATTGCCCTGTTTTACTTAAAGTTGATATTGAGAACCCTTAAAGTGAAATTTTAAACAGAAGTTTGTAAGGATATGGAAGTGTGTGTTAATGCAATTCATTATCCACTAATGTTAATAATTGTTTATAAAGCAAAATTGTTTACATATGGATAGTCTACATAGCACTGGACACCACTATATCCCACAAGACTACAGGAACTTTTTTGGCCTTTTTCATTTCTTTTTGCATCTTTCTCTTCTTATATATAAAATAATAATAATAATAATAATAATAATAATAATATTAAAATACTTAACAAGTAAATTTATCTTTTTAATTTTCAAAGTTTTATATCCTTAGAATGTAGAAAAATATTGCCAAGTGTAAAAATGAATAGTAATAAAATATTAAATTTTAATTATTACTTATTTAGAATTTAGTTTATTATTTTTATTAACTTGAAATATACTTAAAAATATGTTTTTGGTTGGCTATAAGTGATAAGTTTTCTTTTATTTGTGTAATCTATTAAAGATTTCTGCTTGTGTTCCACGTTTATTTATTAGCTATTTCTTCACCACCTATAATGATTCTTCATGATTTTCAATTTACATGTTTCACTTACTTTCGTTTTCTCTTCCCTTTTGTTCCATATAAACTTATAGCCTTTTTTTTATTGATATGTTTATTTACATTTCAAATGATTTCTCCTTTTCTGGACCCCCACTCCCTGAAAGTCCCATCAGTCCCCTTCCCTCCCCGTTTTCCCGCCCAACCCTTCCCACTTCCCTGTTCTGATTTTGTTCTATACTGCTTCACTGAGTCTTGCCAGAACAAAGGGCCACTCCTCCGTTCTTCTTGTGCCTCATTTGATGTGTGGATTATGTTTTGGGTATTCTAGTTTTCTAGGTTAATATCCACTTATTAGTGAGTGCATACCATGATTCATCTTTTGAGACTGGGTTACCTCACTTAGTATGATGTTCTCCAGCTCCATCCAATTGCCTAAGAATTTCATGAATTCTGGTAGTATTCCCGGTTTTCTCTATTTATCATTCCCCAAATGGTATACTAAATTGCGTCAAAATCTTTGCCTTTATTAATCTCTCTATGTGTACATTGAGAAAAAACTAGGAAAGAAGGTAATACATGAGAGCTCTAGAAGAGAAAATCCAAAGAATTCACAGAGTCCCAGTAGTGAGTTACAATGAGAAATTATAACATTTTCTCTGAAAAGATCCTTCCCTTATGGGTAAATTTCAGAAGAGATTTAAGGAATTATTCATGTAACTTTGGCCAGTACAAATTTTACCTATAAAAATTTTTATTCCATATCTCCAAAAATTCATAGCACAATGAGACATATAAATCAAGGATTTTTTTGTTTATTAAGAGAAATATGTCAGAAGTCAAACAGCCTGTTTTTCTTACATTATAATATTTGCAAGAATATTTTTATGAAAGAATACTGTATTCTTTATAGTTCAATCATTTTATTCATTATTATTTCCTTTCAATGTGGGTACTATGTCAAATATTTAACATATTACATATTTTAATATTTAACAAGTTTAAACAAAATGACTGTTGAAAATATTCAAACTGCAGAAAGGAAATTTTTTCACGCATATGGTGATTGATCTCATATCAGTGAATTTCTAATTCTTTGATTATTTTTTTTGAAACCATAAACAATTGTTATCCTCATATATGCATATTTTTATAAAATAGAAGCAGTACATTTCACATTTTGATTTTTCTGAAAATTAACTAAAAGTTAAACCTTTGTTAATAAGATGTTTTATAATAGCTAATATGGTAGTTTCTATTAATTAATTATTTAATTATCATTAAAGAATCAAGACACTAAGGACATATAGGTTGCATGAGGAAACGCTAAAAAGATTATTAATCTAAATTAAGAAAAATCTCAAATATTGTCTGTGCAGAAATAACTTGATTATGTTACTTGATACAGCTAAGCCATTCTGAATTATATTAAGCATCATGGCCTGGTTCAGACATTCTGGACTACACAAAATGGAGGTAGAAAGTTAAAAATGTATTAGCTCATTCTTATCTACTTTTGACTCTATGCTTGGTATAATGAATTTTCTCAAGGTCTCATTGCTGTGACTTCCTTGTCCTGAAAATTGCAACCTCAAGTTAGGAGCCAAGTTAACATTTTGTCTCTCACAAAGATAAAAGCCCTTTTTGTCAGAACATTTTACTACATCACATAAGAAGCTAAAACATCTAGCACCTGCTCAAGCTCATTATAAGGATTTTATTGATTTGTTTTGTTTTTAGATGTGCTGAATCTTAATACCCATTGTTATTTACCCTAACACTCAACGTTCTTCTGTATATATTTCCCTTTCATATTCATTATTGCTCTATTCACAATAACTAGAAAATAGAAGTAACATAAATGCCTTATTTGATGATTAGATGTGTGGTCCATATACATTATGGAAGAGTATTCATCTGTCAAAAGAAGTAGTAAAGACTTTGCCAAGAACATGAATAAAAGTATAAAAAAATGGTACTGAGTCAGTTAATCTAAACTATAAATCAGAAGTGTTGTGTGTTCTTTCTAATCTGTGTCTCCTACATCGAAATCTGCTGATATGAGTGCGTAACATGAAGAAAATTCTGAATCCAGTAAATAGGAACCATCGCAGGCTTTGAAGTCATAGAGCAGTAGATGGGTCAAAAGGAAGTTACAAGTGAACTGATGAAGGTCATAGAATAGTCAGTCAGGTTCTAATTAGGGAGAGGTATACATGCAGAAGTAGGGGAGAGGGTTAGATGAAATCAGAGTGTCAGAATATATCAAAAGATCTCACACTATTAGGTAGCTATATAAATACCTATACTACATGTAAGTTATAAGTAAATGAACATGCATAGTGAAAGTTATTTTTTTACTTCTAATTTACCTTTCAAAAAAACCCAAGTATCCCTCAACAGAAGAGTGGATGCAAAAAATATGGTATATCTACACAATGGAGTACTATTCAGCCATTAGAAACAATGAATTCATGAAATTTTTAGGCAAATGGATGGACCTAGAGAACATCATACTAAATGAGGTAACCAAGACCCAAAAGATGAATCATGGCATGCACTCACTAACACGTGGATATTAACCTAGAATGGAGGAATGGCCCCTGGTTCAGGAAGGACTCGGTTTAGCAATATAGGGCAAAACTAGAACAGGAAAGTGGGAAGGGGTGGATGGGAGAACAGGGGAAGGGAAGGGGGCATATGTGATGTTCAAGGAATGGAGGTCCAAAAAAGGGGAAATTATTTGAAATGAAAATAAAAAATATATTGAATAAGAAAAAAAATGACTGTCCTGAATGGAAAGATATCAACATTTTCAAAGGAAACAAATTGTACAAAAGTTATATTTAATCATGCAACACCAGGAACTGATAGTGCATGGCTTCATTACCACTTTTACAATAAAGGAGGGGGCATGTGGAAAAAACCTAAACAGAGCTCCTGGAGCTAACAGATAATAGTGAACCAAAGAGTACTTACATTCATCTACTGAACATATAATCAAATCCCAAAGAATACATTTTCTTTTCATCAGCTCATGAAACACTTTTCAAAATTTACCCAATACTAAAAAATTAAATCTTAACAGAGGCAAAAAATTTAAATAATCCTCTGTGTCCTCTCAGACCACCATAAACTAAAAGTCCATTTGAACAAGAGAAATATCTGAAGGCCTACAAAGGCACAGAAACATACATAAACTCTGTACTCAATGACTGGTGAATCACGATAGAAGGTAAATTCTCAACAGAGGATTTCAAATGTTTACAAACACTTAAACTTTTTTCATTGTCTTTAGCCATTGGGGAGACACAATTTAGAACTAATTTATGATTAATTTATATATCTGAATGACTAATATCAAATCTCAAGGAACTATACATGGTCGCAAGGATTTGAATCATGGGGATCATATTTCCTCCATTGTTGGGGGAATTACAAACTAGTACAGCCATGATGGAAATCAATATAATGGTTCCTCAGAAACCTGTAAATTATTCTATAGTAAGACACAGCTATATCACTTTTGAGTTTATGCTCCAAAGTTTCTAGTCTGTTACCACAGAGACACTTGCTCAGTGATCTGTATTGCATCTTTTTTCATAATAATCAGAAAATGTAAACAGCATAGATGTCCCTCAACTGAAAAATATATTAAGAAAATATGGTACAATTACCCAATGAAATATGTGCTCAGTTGGTAAAACCAATGCTATCCTAAATTTGTAGGCAAATGGATGGAACTTTCGAAGAGTGTATTGAGTGACATAACTCAGATATGGAAAGACAAACATAGTATTTATTCACATAGAAATGTACATTAGCTGTTAAGTAAAGGACAATTGTGCTCCAGTACTCAAACCCAGGGAGCTTAAATAAAACTCTCTGGAAACTATGAAAATGAAACTAGCAATGTCTTTTTGTAATTGCAGATATGGATCCTGAACTGCCCATCTTCTGTAATCAGGCAATTTTTCTAGAAGCTTATTGATGGGAAGCAGTCCCAGTCACAAAACTTTGTCCTACATTTTGTCCTACCTACAAAATGTCAAAAAGTGCTCAGTTAATGGAAGCCCAGACATTTGAATGTAGTCCAACTTAAGGTCCATGACTCAAGAGGAAAACCATGTCAGACACTGTTTAGTTTTCTAGGATCCAGGATCATATTAGCTCAGAAACATAGTTTAAAATTAAATATGGTTATGAAAAGGAGTCCATTAAATGATGTGAGGATACCTCATTCACACATGGGAGGGAGAAGAAATCAATCACAAGTAAGGAGAGAGCGAGAAACCTGGGAGGGAAAGTAGACAGGGCTGAGGAGATGGGTTTAGAAGTGGGGACAGGAAGCTGATCTGACACTGAGGGAGGAAAATGGTCTGAAGCTCTCAGGTCCAGCAGAAAGAATGGAAACAGGCAACCTAGGGAAATAGGAGATTGGGGGGATCCTCTAAAATGCACCAGATACCGGGGAGGTAAGAGACTCACAGAAATAAAAGGTAGGAACCTTAGATGATATGCTTGACAGTATGGAGAGGGAGCTTATAGAGCTTACCTCCAGATGGAAGACAGGGTTTCAAATGAGGGAGCAGGGGGCCATCCCACATTCATAACTCTGATCCAAAATTATTTCTCTCTGAAAGAATTACAGGGATGGAAATGTTCAGGAGCTACAGTAATAGAAGTCCCAATGACAGGTTCAAATTTAGATACAGTGCAAGAGGTAGTGCCAAGGATGACACTGTTGATGAATGCTTCCAAAATGGAAATTAGCAAGACAGCAATCTGGACAACCGAAGAAACAATTGAAGAAGTCAGATGCAGATATTTGAACTTAAACAATGTACAGAAGCAGCTGACCCCTACAGTTGAGTTAGGGAAGGTCAAATTAAGCTTAGGTAACACTATCTCAATGAATCTGAACTTCCAATATCTCTAATGCTCTGGAATACCAAACAGGCAATATACACTACCTGATATGAGAGATATTTAGAGATCAGGTGTGGGGGTAAAACATCCATATAGGGACAGTGGGAGGAGAGGAGAAAGAAAGAAAAAGAAAGAAAGGGAACAAGGAAGCAATTAATGAAGAAAAAAGAGTGAGAAAGGACAGAGAAAGAGAAAAAGAAAGTAAAAAAGAGAAAGAAGGAGAAATGGAAATGAACATGACAACAGCAATCAGAAAGAAGAGAGGGACAGGATAGGAAGGGTAGTATACTTAAAGTAAGGGAAGGGAAAGGAATGGAAGGGGAGGGGAGGGAAGGGAAGGGGAGCGCAGGAAGGGGTGGGGAAGGAAGGGAAGGGAAGGGAAGGGAAGAGAAGGGAAGGGAATGGAAGTGAAAGACAGGAAAGGGAACTGAGAAGCGAAGCCAAAGAAATCAGGCAGAAGCCTGCAGACCTCTGTGTTCATGGTCAATCTGGCCTACACTGGAGTTTCTAGGACAGCCAAAGCTACATAGAGAAAATTATTCGTCAAAAAATGTTATTAAACATATTGAGATATGTTGATGGATAGTTGCATTACCTAGATATCATCAGAGATGCTTAATCCAGCAGTCAGTATGCAGCGTCTATGTTGGAGGACTCTAACAGCTACCTACCCTTGGAGATCAGGGAATTGCTCAGAAGATGGAGATGGCAAAGGGAAGGGGGACTACCTGCAGAATAAGACCCAGCAAACCACCTAATAAAAGCTCACATGGGCTCTCAGAGACTGAAACAGCAAGAACAGGTCCTGCATAGGTCTGTCCCAGGTCCTCTAACTGTTATGTTGAGGTATTTTTCTTAGTGTTTTGTGAAACTCCTAAGGATGGGAGGAGGTGTATCCTCAATTCTTTTCTTTTTTTTTTCTTTTTCTTTTCTGTCTCTCTCTCTCTCTCTCTCTCTCTCTCTCTCTCTCTCTCTCTCTCTCTCTCTCTCTCTCTCTCTCTCTCTCTCTCTCTTTTGTGCTCTTGACAAGTAGCCTCCTATGGGGTTGTCTTCTGAAACCATGATGAAATGAGGGCTTTCACATTTCTTGTCTTATTGTGTCTTCTTTTGTCCTGTATGGTTCTCATAACTAGGAGGCCTTTGTTTTCTGAAGAGGAAATGTGGGATTATATCTGGGGGTGAGGAAAGGTGGAGAAGAGCCAGGAGTAGAAACAGTGGTTATAATGTAGTATATAAGAGAAGAAACTATTTTCACTATGAAAGACAAAAATAAATAGCAAAAAAATCCTTTTTATTTGCTGTCAGACTTTTATGAAAAAATTCAAAAATAAATTGTAAATATCACTTTTATTTTACTACCTGTACACAGAAAATAAAAGAATTTAAAAATGAATGGATTGCAATACGTATAAAACATACTATAATTTTTTTACTAAATATACAATTGTAATGTTTTATATTTAAACTAATTATATATTGGAAACAAAGTTACAATCTAGTATGATTTCGGATGTCTTCTTTGTTTCCTATTTTGTTTGGGGGCAAACATTTAGCTTCAGTGCTTTTCTTTGTTGTGTTTAGTTTTTAGTATTGTGTGTTTGAGGATATTATGGAACTTAATTATGAGGTTCATCTTTAGTGGTCCAGAATTATTTCTCATAGCAATATCTTCTATAATTTAAAGCTCATACAACTACGGTGATGAAAATTACAGTCTGGTGTACCAAAAAATAATATAATGTTATTCCACATAGCTGCTTTTTAAAGTTCAATTATTGCTGTCAGACCAGGAGATTGTGTTTTTTTATTATACAACAGTAAATAGACACAAATGAATGGAAAGAAACTATTTTCTTGCAAGCTATTGAATCTATAAATAATCGAAATGCATACCTTTCACAACCACCTTTATAAACACTTTAGTCACCTTTGAAAATAAGCACACAGTCATTTCTCTTTTCTTCTTCTTTTTTTCTTTTCTGTGTTACAAAAATGCATTCTCATACTTCCTCCAAATTCTTTTTTCAAGATCATATGATAAAGAATGATAGTGACCAAAACTGAGATATTAGCATAGGGATTCATTTTAAGATTTACCACACAATTGACCATCAAGTATTTTATATAGTTTTACTCATACTGGATCAAACATTTTACCAAGATAGAGTGATTTCAAGTGTTAACATTGCAATTATGAAAAAGTTACAAAAATACATGCTTATGAGTAGGGTTGACCATGACATAAGGAAATGTATTAAAGAGTTACAGTATTAGAAAGATTGAGAAACACTGCTATAAAAGATACAAATAAGCAACTAGATGCAAGGCAGTACCAGATGAGTTTAGCGTAATAGTCATCTCAAAAGAGAACAGATCTCAATACAATCTTCACTATAAGATTATGTATTTCTTCTTCGCTAGACTCTTTTGATGTGGTGAAAGTTAAAGATACTCCACACCCTAACATTTCCAATGACCTCATTTCCACACTGCAGCTTTACATAGCAGATATCTAATGGAGTTTAGGCATGACTTTCTGGTTCTTACAATGGGTTTGGGCCACTCCTCCAACTCTTCTCTCTGCATC
This sequence comes from Apodemus sylvaticus, assembly GCF_947179515.1. Classification (NCBI taxonomy): domain Eukaryota; kingdom Metazoa; phylum Chordata; class Mammalia; order Rodentia; family Muridae; genus Apodemus; species Apodemus sylvaticus. The sequence goes on from NC_067496.1 coordinate 3,051,705, forward strand.
ACTCTAGGCTTTGGATAACTTCACTCCACAGTTGCTGATGTTCTTGGTAGTCATCCCACAGAACTAGCATCTCCAATACAGTGTCATCATTTGCTGTAACTATTCAGCACTTCCACCAATAGCCTCTCCTAAGCTACCATCAATGTCACAAGCATCAGCTTCATTTCATGAACTCTTCAGTATTGAATCTTCAACTTCCCATGATGCTGTCACCTCGCCACTGATCTTTTCTAGTCTCCCACACTGGCAAGAAACAACTGCTCTTTATAACTCTTTCATTCTTTCAAAACCATTAACACCTGGCAGATTCTTACATATTCCCTGCCTGTCAGCATGTCTTTTTCTGAATTACAGCTTCGTTGTGATTTCTGGTAACACTTCCCAGAAGAATTCACCTCATTGATGCTGGTCCTAATCACTGACATTTTCTGAGATCTAGCTATGCTACATATGGTGTATCTGTACCCTGTTCTTTCCTTCATTTTAAACCCATTACAAAAGCTAACAAATTCTATTGGATGCTGGAGCTGGAACGTTCCCCACTTGTTCAGTTACATTTGCACAAACAGGTTCCTGTTTTCAGTGGTTTCCTCACTATCTAAGGTTGGCTGTCATGGAACAAGCTCTTTAGTTCTTGACCTTGATAGATCTTGAACTCAGATCTGTATGGCTCTCACAGCTGTTTACTGGGATGAAATTCTTTTATCACTATTCCTGGATGTAAGCTTTTGTTTACTTGGAAATTATTCTGTAACAGGATGGAATGGAATCAGAAATCTGCATTATACTTTCTCCTGTGAGTAAAGATATGCACCACCATGCCTGTATCTTAGCTTTTTAAGGCTAATATGCCTCTAGGTATGGATCAAAACCTGTGTCCTCCTACTTGATGATTCTGTATAAAAATCCTGAGTTTTCCAGCTTCAAGAACTGGATTACAGGTGTGCCCTCCATTTTTGGATTGCAGTTCATTTGAGATGTAATAGAGTTGAACACAAAGAGTAACCATGTCAACCCATAGCTTGTCAATTTGACACACAATACTGTCTCTTTATGTTCACATGAAAAAGGGAACCCAGTCATAATAATGCCTAATATGATATATCTCATGGTTTACTGCAAAAACATAAATAACATGCTTATGTTGGTGGAATCTTAACCCCTTTTATTTTTATTTTTTGATTCCTTCTATTATCAGCTGGTCGGGAAGTCTATAGCACCATGAAGGAAAACATGGTTCTGGAAAAGTGTCCTACATCATGACAAAGTGCTGACAGGGCAAAATAACATTTTAAACAAAAGGTGTGTAAGTATATGGAAGCCTTTATGACGACAATTCATTATCCACTAATGTTAATTATTGTTTATAGAGTTAAAATATGCATAGTCTACATAGTTCTGTAAACCAATAAATCCCAAAAGGCTACAGGGAACTATATTGGCTTTTTTCATTCTGTTTTGCCTCTTTCTCTTTTTAAAAATTACAATTAATAAAATACATAATATGTAAAGTTATTTTTTAGATTCTCAAAGTTTTATATACTTAGAATTTAGAAAAACATATTTCCAAGTGCTAAAGTGAATAGCAATAAAATATTGAATTTTAATATCATTTATTTAGTATTTAGTTTTATTAATTTTATGAAGTTGAAACACAGTTAAAAAATCTATCGTTGTCTGGATACAGATGCTAAATTTTCTCTTATTTAGGTAACCTATTAAATATTTCATCATATGTTCCACTTCTATTTCTTAGCTGGTCCCTCATTCACACATAACCATTCTCATAATTTCCTTTCCCTTTTGCTTCATATTATCTTATAGTCTTTCAAGTTCATTCCTGACAGGTTTCTAGTTTTTCTCTATTTAATAGATCTCAAAGGGTACACTACACTGGATCAAAATCTTTGCCTTTATTCATCTATTTGAGTTTATGTTGAGAAAACATTAGAAAAGAAGATAATAATTGAGAGTTGTTGTAGAGAAAGGACAAAGAATTCAGAGAGTCTCAACAATAAGTTAAAATGAGAAACTATATTTTCTCTTACAAAATCTTTCTCTTTATGTGTAAATTTCTGTACAGATTGAAAGAATAATTCTTGTAACTCTGGCCAAGCACAACTACAGTTTTACCTATAAAATGTGTTAGTTTAAACACTACATTTCCAAATAATCATAGCAAAATGAGAAATATAAAGGGTTCTTTATGTTTAATATCTGAAATATGTCATAAGTAAAATACCTGTCATTCTTCCCTTAGTAATATTTGCAAGAATACCTCTATGAAAGCATGCTGTTTTCTTTATAGTTCAATCTTTAATCTATTATTATTTCATTTCATTTTTGGTATTATGACTAATATTAAATATCATGCACATTTTTTTGTTAATTAACAATTTTAAACCAAATGGCTGTTAAAAATATGAGAAATGTTGGAAGGTAATTTTCTCATGTTGGTATTGTTCTCATATCTTTGAATTTTTAGTTCTTTGATTACTTCTTTATAAACCATGAAAATTTATTTTCCTCATATTTTTTATAATAGAAGCATTATACAAACCATTCAGTTTTGTTCTGATAATTAAATGTCATCTAAACCTTTATTTATAAGATGTTTTATAATAGTTAATATAGTAAGCTGTATTAACTAATTATTTAATTATAATTTAGGATTCAATGTACTGAGCACATATATGATAAATAAAGTATAAATTTACCTAGTTTAAAAAATCCACTCTGCTTTTTATATTTCATAATTCTTTCATTACATTTAAACACTAACTATCCCATATAGTCTGTGTTCTTTTTCATAAATACACAACGTCCATTTTATTCATTTACAGTTGGTATGATTAAATACCATGACCAGGGCTTATCACAATAGGTAAAGTTTACTTTGGCATATGTTTTCAGATATGAAAGAATCTTTCATTAACGGTTGTATGTCAGCAAATGTTAGAAATAGTAAAACTAAAAGGAAGATGAGAATTTTCCTCTGTTACAAGTAGAAAAATGTGAAATAAAGTGGAAGCCATGTGATATGCAACGTTTCAAAGCCAGCCCCTATAACATACTTCTTCCACCATCTATATAACCTACTATATCTTCTCAAAGTCCAGACTTAAAGAGATTAATGTATTTTAATGCCTAATTCTAAAGGAGACATTTCTCACTTAAACAATTATATGCAGTTACTGATATCAGTGTGTGCATTGTCTATATCCCTAAAATATAAAATTCCTTTTCCCAATAGTGACCAGAAAGAAGCAGATAGAGTTCTTAGCTCACACTAGGATTGTCTAGAGATCTCGTTCCTGCATCCTGAGATTTGTCTTGAATTCTCTTGAGCTGTTCTCATGCATAGAGTTATAGCCATTATCAAATCACATGTAAAATTGAATTTATATGTCTCTAAAGCAGACATTCTCTATAGTCATGTACTATATTTGATACAATTGTTCCACTACTTCCTCCTACATGAACTCTAACTATTGAGAGTAGGGTGTGCTATTGTGGTTTAAGGAAGAAATTCAACACTTAATATTGAGAATTTGTACAAGTGATCCCAAATGGTTAGTGCTGTTAGCAGGTCTTGTGTTGGTGTGAGGAAAAAGTATATCATCACAGAGAGAAACTCAAAGCTAGTACCTCCAATTAATTCTTTCTGCCTCGTGCTTTCAGTTCATAACGTGAGCACTCAGTATCCTGATCAATCTTATAAAAGGGACCAAAGAAGCAAGCTAGTAAGATCCAGAAATGAACCCACACACCTATGGCCACTTGATCCTCGACAAAGAGGCTGAAAACATCCAATGGAAAAAAGATAGCCTTTTCAACAAATGGTGCTGGTTCAACTGGAGGTCAGCATGCAGAAGAATGCGAATTGATCCATCCTTGTCTCCTTGTACTAATCTCAAATCCAAATGGATCAAGGACCTCCACATAAAGCCAGACACTCTGAAGCTAATAGAAAAGAAACTGGGGAAGACCCTTGAGGACATCGGTACAGGGAGAAAGTTTCTGAACAGAACACCAATAGCATATGCTCTAAGAGCAAGAATTGAGAAATGGGACCTCATAAGGTTACAGAGCTTCTGTAAGCAAAGGACACCATCAAGAGGACAGATCGGCAACCAACAAATTGGGAAAAGATCTTCACCAATCCTACATCAGATAGAGGGCTAATATCCAATATATATAAAGAACTCAAGAAGTTAGACTCCAGAAAGCTGAACAACCCTATTAAAAAATGGGGTACAGAGTTAAACAAAGAATTCTCACATGAAGAACTTCGGATGGCAGAGAAGCATCTTGAAAAATGCTCAACTTCATTAGTCATTAGGGAAATGCAAATCAAAACAACACTAAGATTTCATCTTAAACCAGTCAGAATGACTAAGATTAAAAATTCAGGAGACAGCAGGTGTTGGAGAGGATGTGGAGAAAGAGGAACACTTCTCCACTGCTGGTGGGGTTGCAAATTGGTACAACCACTCTGGAAATCAGTCTGGCCGTTCCTCCAAAAACTGGGCACCTCACTTCCAGAAGATCCTGCTATACCACTCCTGGGCATATATCCAGAGGATTCCCCACCATGTAATAAGGATACATGCTCTACTATGTTCATAGCAGCCCTATTTATAATTGCCTGATGCTGGAAAGTACCCAGGTATCCCTCAACAGAAGAGTGGATGCAAAAAATGTGGTATATCTACACAATGGAGTGCTATTCAGCCATTAGAAACAATGAATTCATGAAATTCTTAGGCAAATGGATGGAGCTAGAGAACATCATACTAAGTGAGATAACCCAGACTCAAAAGGTGAATCATGGTATGCACTCACTAATAAGTGGTTATTAACCCTGAAAACTGGAATACCCAAAACATAATCCACACATCAAATGAGATACAAGAAGAAAGGAGGAGTGGCCCCTGGTTCTGGAAAGACTCAGTGAAACAGTATTCGGCAAAACCAGAATGGGGAAGTGGGAAGGGGTGGGAGGGAGGACAGGGGAAGAGAAGGGGGCTTACGGGACTTTCGGGGAGTGGGGGGGGGGCTAGAAAAGGGGAAATCATTTGAAATGTAAATAAATTATATCGAATAAAAAAAATAAAATAAAAATAAAAATGTCCTACTTTCTAATACCAACTGTGATTAAAGCTAGACTCACACTAAATCAAAGAAAGTTTACTTAATTTAAAAAAAAAGAAGCAAGCTAGTTAACCATTGTAATATATATATGTGTGTGTGTGTGAGTGTGTGTGTCTGTGTGTGTGTGTGTTTGTGTGATATATATATATCACAAATATATATATATATATATATGTTTCATGGAATTATACATATATATAATTTAGTCATGCTTAGTTTAGCAATTATTATTATATATGTGTGTGTATATGATTTCAAGCCAAAACTGAGTACAGAGACAAGAAAAGAAATTACATAAATGTCAAAGAGAAGATGAACAACAAGGTGATGTTCATTTCTTAGAATTATTCTTCTGAATGGAAGGGTATCCTCATTTATAAAGGAAACAAATTGTACCAAAGTTTTAGTTTCCATTAGCCTTAGGAATTGATAGTGGGTAACTTCAATACATCAATTGCAACAATGGAGTTGTCATGTAGACAAAATCTAAACAAGGAAATACTGTAGACAATAGACAATAATGAACAAAATATTTTTAACATACATCTACTGTACCTGCCACCCAAACCCAAAGAATACAATTTCTTCTCAGCACCTCATGAAACATTCTTTAAAATTTAAAGATTGCTAACAAATTAAATATTAACAGAGAAAGAAAAGTTAAATAATCCCATTTCCTATCAGACCACCAAAAACTAAATGTTAATTTAAACAAAAGAAATAACTGAAAGTCTATGGACACACAAAAACATAAATAAACTCTGTATTGAAGAACTGATGAGTCAAGGTCGAAGATACAATCCTCAACAGAGGATTTCAAATATTTAGAGACACTTAAAAAATTACCTTTATCATTAACTATCAGGGAGACACTATTTGGAACTACATTATGATTATAACTTTTTACCTATTAGAATGACTAATAATTTCAAATCCCAAAAAAATTTACATGATACAGTGAAAAATCAAATCCTTTATAAGGATTTGAAACATGGGGAACACATTTCATCCTTTGTTGGTAGAATTGCAAAGCAGTACAGCTAGGATGAAAATCAATATAAGGAAACTTAATTATTCTACAATAACACACAGCTTTATCACTTTTGAGCATATTCCCTTAAGTTTCTACTTTGGTACCACAGAGTAACTTGATCAACCATCTTTATTGCATCTTTATTCATAATAGTAAGAAACTGTAAACAGCATAGATGTCCCTCAACTGAAAAATGAATTTAGAAATGTGGTACAATTACCCAATGAAATAATTTATCAGCGCTTAAAAACAATAACATACTTAAATTTGTACACAAATGAATGGAACTCAAGAAGATTATACTGAGTGACTTAGTTCAGATACAGAAAGACGAACATGGTATGTGCTCTCATATAAGTGCACAGTAGCTGTTAAGGAAAGGACACTCATGCTACAGAACTCAGATCCAGGAACCCTACGAAAGACTCTCTGGAATCCATAAAAATGACACTAGCAGCATCTTTTTGTAACTGCAGATATGGATCCTGAACTGCCCATCTTCTGTAACCAGGCAAAGCTCCTAGCAGTTTATTTATGGAACAGACTCCCAGTCACAAAGCCTTTGTCGTACAATTTTTCCTGCCTACAAAATGTGCTCAGGTAATGGAGGCCCAGCCATTTGGAACTAGTACAATTTAAGGTCCATGGCAAAAGAGGAAAACCATGTCTGACACTGTTTAAATGGCCAGGATCCAGGGGCAGATTAGCGCAGAAACATAGTGAAGAATCAACTATGGCTATGAAAAAGAGTCAATTAAATGATGAGAGGATAACTCATTCTCAATTGAGAGGGAGAAGAAAGCAACTCCAAGTGAGGGAAAAGGGAGAAACCTGGAAGGGAAAGTAGACTGGGTTGAGGAGAGAGGGTCAGATGCGGGAAGTGGAACCTGATCTGACACTGAGGAAGGTAAAATGACTGAAGCGCAGAGGTCCAGCAAAAAGAACGGAAACAGGCAACTTAGGGAGGTATGAGGTTGTGGGAATCCTCCATAATCTACAAGAGATATGGGAGGTGAGAGACTCACAGAAATAAAATATAGGAACCTTAGATGATAAGCTTGAGAGTATGAAGAGGGAACTTATAGAACTAATCTCCAGGAAGAAGACAGGGTTTCAAAAGAGGGAGTGTGTGGGGGGGGGGCATCCACCATTCATACCTCTGATCCAAAATTGTTCTTTCTCAAAAATTTACAGGGAGTAAAATGTTGAAGGGGCAGAGAAATAGAAGTTCCAATGACAGGTTCAAAGGGAGATTCAGTACAAGAGGATGTCTCAAGGAATGACACTGTTACTGAATGCTCCCAAAATGGACCTAGCATGACAGAATTCAAGAAAACCCAGCAAACAACTGAAGGTGTCAGTATTAGATATTCGAAACAAATCAATTTACAGAAGCAGCTATCCCTACTGTTGAATTAGTTAAGGCTAAATCAAGCTTTGCTGACCCTGTAAGAGAACCAGCAAACTCAATTATTCTGAACCCAGATTATCTCTCAAACTCTGGACTACCAAACAGGCAATATACATTAGCTGATATAAGGCCACTAGCACACAAAGAATATAGACTGTGTGTCTAGAATTCATTCAGAGATAATGCATCTAACCCTCAATTAAATGGAGACCCCAATGAGTTTAGAAGTCAGGCAGTGTGAGTGTGTAGGGACATCTATGTGGGGACAGTGAAAGGGAAGCAGATATTGGATGTGGAGCAGTCAGAGGATGGACAGTGTTTGGCGGGGTGTTATATAAAATATTAAATGTATTACAATAATTAACTAAAATATGTATAAAATAAAGAAAATATTAATGTCTTGATTTATATTATAGAATAGAATATAATTTCTAAATTCTATAAAGAATGAAATAATGATATCAAGTGTAAAAATAAAAAATTATGTATTTGACATAATTAAGATAGGCATTTATATAATATTTATCTTAACAAAGTTACTGGTTTTTGTAGTAACTTTAATATTTTGTAACATATATTTATATATCACAAAAATTATATATAATATTCAATCATTCTGCTGCTAATTTAAAACAGCAAAGAGCATCATCAATAGGCCATAAATGCAACCTATTAAATGGGAAAAGATTTTATCAACTCCACTTCCCGTAGAAATATTATCAAACAAAAAAGGATCATGAAAAATTAGATATTGAAACAACAAATACTAAAGTTATAAATGGGGTTACAAATGTAAATACATTATTTTCTGGATAGTAACCCAAAAATATTATCAATTCTTAGCTACGAGGGAAATGCAAATCAAACCTAATATTCCTTCTTAAATGTGAAAGAATGGAGAAGATTAATAACACAAGTGACAACTCATGCTGTTGAGAGTGTAGAGCTGGTGGGAGTGAATAGTTTTTACACCCCCTATAGAAATCAATTTGCAAGTTCCTCAGAAATTGAACGTTGATCTATTTCAGGATAAAGATATACTGCTTTTGAGCATGTACACAAAGGACATTTGATTGTACCACAAGGACACAGCATTACTATGATCATTGTGAATTTATTCATAATACGTGGAATGCAAATACCACATATATCACTCAACTCATTAATGGACCAAAAAAATGGTACATTTACACCATGAAATACTTCTCAGTGGTTAAAATTGATAAGTAATTTATAGGCAAATGATTAGAATTAGAAAAGATTATTCTGAGTTGGAAACCCAGACATAGAAAAGAAAACATACTATATATTCACATCTATGTAGATGTTAGGGTGTAAGTAAATGGTAATCAAGCTAAAATCCATAGATCCAGAGAGGTTAGTTAGGTAAGGATAAAATGTATACCTTTCATTTGTGGGTAAATGACCCAGAATAAGGTTTTCAAATTCTAATCATTTGCCCTTGAACTACTTGTTATAAATTTTAACAACTGAGTAATACTCCATTGGGTAAATGTACCTCATTTTTTTTACAGTAATCAGTTGATATATATATATATATATATATATATATATATATATATATATATATATATATGGTATTTGCAGTTCTTGTGTATTATGAATTAATTCACAATGAACATATTTAAGCTGTATCCTTGTGGTACAATCAAGTGTCTTTTGGGTACATATTCTGAAAGCCTGCGTTCATCTTACCCTCTCAACTGACAAATGAAGTATATTTACAATACGCCATTGAAGGCATATTGAGATCCACAGTTAGTGTGTTTTTGAAGAGGTTCTTGATGTATGAGACCCCCCAGGAGAATATACTATTATAAAGAACATTGTCAGTAAGACTGGGTAAGTTTTAATGAAGTAAGTCATGATGGAGCCCACAATGACTGTCCTGATGGAGATCCTGGTGATGGCTACCTTTGTTGTTGTTGCTGCTTGAAAATCTAATAAATTTCATCGTTCGTACTCATGCACATAGTCAATTGGAGGTAAGTATTTTTTTGCTGTCACTAGAGATTTGAATATTGTTGTAGATTCTACCTGTCACAGGAAATTTTGTTTCACAATTCTCATGGGGTAAGAAGATTTAATTAGCCTCATTCCATACACTGGAAACCATAAGTTTATTCAAACACATGAGTACATTGGTGCTATACTTAGGCAAACCCTTATACAAAATACATTACATTCACTTCCAGTAGTACCCATAGACTAACACAGACTGTATAACATTTAAATATGACAAGTCTCTTCTAAAATTCATGTATTCTCTTATCTAAAATACATTATAAATTAAAACTTGAATAATAAGTCACATACTCCCAAAATCTCAGGATATACAGTAGCAATTCAAAACGTCATAGTGAGGAACTACTGGACCAAATCAAGACCAAAAACTAGTTGGAGGAACACTATACTATCTACATATCTGATATCCAACTCTATTCATATTTGTAAATTAAAATCTATTTAATTTACTGGGATTGGTTCCATTTCCTGGTAACAGCTTTACTCACCAGATATCCCATGAGGTTGACACATGACCTTTAGGACTATAGTATCAGAAGGCTTGGGTCGCTCTGCTAACTCAGTTCTCTGTGTCACTCTAGGCTCTGATGATTTAACTCACTGCAGTGTAGAGACTTCATCACTAAGAAAATTGTTCTATGGGAAGATAATTAACAGATCTTGAGTGTAGTATTTCAGACACAAAAGGACATACATGGAATGAACTTACTAATATGTGGGTATTCAGCAAAAAAGTACATAATCCTCAAGATACAGTCCACAGAACTCAAAACAGTTAGACAAGGAAAAGTGCACAAGTGAAGTCACCTCAGTCCCAATTGGGAGGGAGAAGAAATGAATCACAAGTGGGGAGTAGGGATTGGACACATAAGGGAATGTGGACACCAGTGGGGGGAGTCAGGGGAGAGGAGAACCTGTCTTGGTACTGGGAAAAGGAAAAGCACTGGAGGACTGAGGGTCAGCAGAAAGAATGAAAACAAGCAACCTTGGAAGACAGAAGGTTGAGGAGACTCTCCAGAATACACCAGAAACCTGGAAGTTGAGAGACACCCAGAACTCTAAGGAAGGGACATTGGATGAAATGCCTGACAATAGGGAAGGTGAACATACAAAATCCTTTTCCAGCAAAGAAAGATAGAGCATCAAATTGGGGGGGGGGGGGCGGGAATATCCCATAGCCACAATTCTGACCTGTAATTATTCCAGTCTGAAAGGACTGAAGGGATGGAACTGCAGCTGAGCTTGAGGGAAATAAAGTCCAGGAACAGGTCCACAGTGGAATTTAGCTCAAGGGGAGGCCCTAAGGTCTGACACTATTACTGAGGCTATGGAGTATTCCCTATAAAGGACTTATCATGAATGCCCTCTGAAGGATCCAACAAGCAGCAAAAAGGTCAGATACAGATATGTAAACCCAAATAATGGACAGAAATAGCTGACCCCTGTTCCTAAAATAGGAAAGGCTGAAAGAAACTAAGGAGGGAGAACCTGTAGGAGGACCAGCATTCTCAATTAATCTGGCCCTCTCAGATCTCCCAAACACTGAACCACCAAAAAGTCATCATATACCAGCTGATATGAGTCTCCCAACCCATACAGTAGAGGACTTCTATGTTTGTGTTCATACAGAGATGATGCAAATAACCGTCAAAAGACAGGCCTCAGGGTGTTTAGAGGTCTTGTGGAGTGGCAGATATGGACATCCATGTGGAAACTTCAGGGAGGGAAGGAGGTATCAGTCATAGAAAAGTCTGATAGTTGATGGGTTGGGGGATATAATGTGGTATGTAAAAATTTAAAAAATAAATTAAAAAAAAATGCTTAGAATGCTAAAGAAAGGAATTGAGCTGATCTAGTAAATTAGTTTGATAAATTTTCAAGTCTATGGCCTCACTAATTCTGTAAATCTGACTAAATTTTGCTTCCCAGTCAAGATGTTAAACCTGTTGAAAGAATTCCTTCCTATTGTTAAAGTATAGTACATGACTTTCCCTAAAATAGCAAAGTTTGAGATAACTCTTGGTTCTCTTTCAGTGTTGAGGAGTTGAGTATCTTTGCAAAGAGATCTTACAGGGATGCCTCAGAATTCAACAGATTCCAAAAATGACTTCGGAGTCTTTATATTGAAAATGGGTTTCTTTGGTACATAAAATAGTAGGTTAGTCAACATGTTAGTGAAGCAATTGACAGTTGTATATATTTGCAACACCTATGAAGTATGACAATAACCTCTACAGCAAGGTATCACAATAGGAACCATAAGTGATACTTAAATATCAGTAGTATCCAAGAAGACTTTGATTAGACTTAATTTTATTTTCCATACCTCACAATTGAATATAGTTTTAGGTCTATCATTTGGTTTAACAGAAATAAAAAAAGTTCTGTAGAGCCTTCTAAAGTTCAGCCATTTAATCCTCCTTATTTGTCTCTATGATTATCCCATGCAAGTCCCTTGACTTGACCCACTCACACATTTTCATTTTGACAAATTCACTGTTCTGTTTCTACAAGGATGCCTTTCTTTGCATCACCTAGGATTTCCTTTATTTATTTTACTGAAGATTGGTAAATACAAATGAGCCTAAAAATTCCAGGAGAAATACATATAGCTTGCAAGTTCAACACATACCAGCATACAATAATGACACAAAAATGAATATTCCTTCTGTGTGAAAATTCACGTATTTCAATTAAATCCCATTAATTACTTAATGAGAAGTATCAGGGGAAACCTCCATTCACAATAACCGTAAATAGTATAAAGTATCTTTGTCCTAACTCTAACCAAGTGGTGAAAAACCTACATGAATATGAAGTATTTAAGGTAATTAATGTCAATATTGGATAATGAAAATATACCCACATGCCCATAAATCTGTAAGATCAATAAAGGAAAAAGGTTGTCCTAAAATATTATTTTAATTTTATCATTTTTCACCCTGGTCAAATTTAAAAAAAAAAAAAAACACTTTTGATGTTACTAGCAAAAAAAAATTACACAAGTCACTGATATGACCACCAAATCTTAGGCAAACAAGAGAACACGAATGCACATGAAAAACTAGTTGAAGCCTGAACCCTACACAAAGAAATATTTGCATCAGCATGCTAAAGAAATGTATCCAAGTGTATGTAAAACAAGTGTGTTCACTGGGTACAGGAGAATTATGGCATCCATTTTCTTATAAACTATTTCTCTCTGGATATTTTTTGTATAAGTGAATTTGTTAATGTATAGTATTATATACAGTAGTATGTATGGCTTTCTGTTATTTCTTTGTTGCCCTAAACTTGTCCCACTTCTATCCTGACTTGTACATGGTTATTTATCATTTATATCATCTTGAATATATACCTTACCTTCAGACTGTTGTTTTGTTGTGTAGAACAAGACTGCTGAAGAAAAATGGCTTTATGGGTAACGATACTGTGTAATATTTTTCCTCTTTTGTTGATATTATTGAAGTGTTTCCTTGGTATTGTAGTCTACTATGGAATCTGTTTTCTGGGACAACAGACAGAGTATTCGTTTAAAATTAAGGAATTTCGAAACAATCTCAGGACAAAAATAAATGAAGGACTCAAAACACCTATGGAGAAAAATTCTTATTGTTCAACAGTTGTTAAAAGAATACAATTTTAAAGCCAAAAGACAGAAGGAAAAGAAATTCACTTGTCATTTGTTAGTTAGGGCATAAGCCTTTTAATAATAATATCACAGTGACCTGTCACCATGACTACTAAAGAATCCTTAGTCTTGAATTCATTTTTCTAATGGCTGAATAGTACTCCATTGTGTAAATATACCACATTTTTTGTATCCATTTCTCCGATGAAGGATATCTGGGTTCTTTCCAGCTTCTGGCTACTATAAATAGGGCTGCTATGAACATAGTGGAGCATGTGTCCTTATTGCATGCTGAAGAATCATCTGGATATATGCCTAGACGTGGTATAACTGGGTTCTGAGGAAGTGTCATGCCCAGTTTTCTGAGGAACCGCCAGACTGATTTCCAAAGTGGTTTCACCATATTGCAATCCCACCAGCAGTGGAGGAGTGTTCCTGTTTCTCCACATCTTCACCAACACCTGCTGTCTCCTGAGTTTTTGATCTTAGACATTCTAACTGGTGTGAGGTGAAATCTCAGGGTTGTTTTGATTTGCATTTACACAATGATGTACTATTCAGCCATTAGAAACAATGAATTCATGAACTTCTTACACAAACAGATGGAGCTAGAGAACATCGTACTAAGTGAGGTAACCCAGTCTCAAAAGATTAATCATGGTATGTACTCACTGATTAGTGGATATTAGCCTAGAAACTTTGAATACCCAAGATAAATCCACAAATTACATGATGTACAAAAGAATGGAGGAGTGGCCCATGGTTCTGGAAAGACTCAGTGCAAGAGTATAGGGGAATTCTAGAACAGGGAAGCAGGAAGGGGTAGATGGAGGAACAGGAAGAGGGAAGAGGGCTTATGGGACTTGTGGGGTATGGGGACCCAGAAAAGGGGAAATCATGTGAAATGTAAATAAAAATATATTAATTAAAAAAAAAGATTCCTTAGTCTTAAGGGGTTGGCTTAACAACTTCTGTTTGGTGTCTTCAGTTTGGTGCCTAGAAGGAAAGTGATCATTTCACATCCATTGATTGGTTCTCGATTCCAGGCTGCACTATAAAGATATGTATGTAATAAATAATTTGATTCTTATGATAGTGGAATCAGATGTGTTCTATCTTGACTCTCCATATCTAGAAAACTAGATTTTGATTTGGCAGTGGCCTCACAGAAAGTTACTCAGTACCAATATTCAGTACCAATTCCCTAAACAAAAAAAGTTAAGATAGGAGAGCTATGCTTTGAGCTTCCAGGAGAATGCTTTCTATAAATCTTCCAAACATACCTATCCCAAACATGAGAAAGAAGTATATTTTAGACTATCTAGTTGTATTACCCACTATGAATAACAGATTTTTTTCTCTCTCCATATTTTTTATTCGATATAATTTATTTACATTTCAAATGATTTCCCCTTTTCTAGCCCCCCCCTTCCCCGAAAGTCCCGTAAGCCCCCTTCTCTTCCCCTGTCCTCCCATCCACCCCTTCCCACTTCCCCGTTCTGGTTTTGCTGAATACTGTTTCACTGAGTCTCTCCAGAACCAGGGGCCACTCCTCCTTTCTTCTAGTACCTCATTTGATGTGTGGATTATATTTTGGGTATTCCAGTTTTCTAGGTTAATATCCACTTATTAGTGAGTGCATACCATGATTCACCTTTTGAGTCTGGGTTACCTCACTGAGTATGATATTCTCTAGCTCCATCCATTTGCCTAAGAATTTCATGAATTCATTGTTTCTAATGGCTGAATAGTACTCCATTGTGTAGATATACCAAATTTTTTGCATCCACTCTTCTGTTGAGGGATACCTGTGTTCTTTGCAGCATCTGGCAATTATAAATAGGGCTGCTATGAACATAGTAGAACATGTATCCTTATTACATGCTGGGGAGTCTTCTGGGTATATGCCCAGGAGTGGTATAGCAGGATCTTCTGGAAGTGAGGTGCCCAGTTTTCGGAGGAACTGCCAGACTGATTTCCAGAGTGGTTGTACCAATTTGCAACCCCACCAGCACTGGAGGAGTGTTCATCTTTCTCCTCAACATCTCCAACACCTGCTGACTCCTGAGGAGAAGCATCTTAAAAAATGCTCAACTTCATTAGTCATTAGGCAAATGCAAATCAAAACAACCCTAAGATTTCATCTTACACCAGTCAGAATAACAGATTTTTGTCAGCTGATTTTCAACCTATTAAAAACCTATAAATGCTTGTGATTTCAGAAAACTGTTATTTTTTCCTAGATATGTTGTTTTTAAAAATTTAAAAGGTTTAGTGGTCATTCAAAAAGAAAGGAATCATTTTACATATGTGTTCATTTGCTTTTAACATTTATTATCATGAAATTTAATTGGTATTTTTGTAAAATTGTTTACATTACTGTTTGATATGTTGATGATAATCGAGGCTGCTGTGATCCTGACACCTCTAATCTTTTGGCTCTTAAATGCTTTCTAAATAAAAGCTGTTGTCTATCTACATATTCTTTGACATTTATATCATATGTGTTCGACAGTATGATATTCATATATTTACTTAATATATGCTTTTGTATTCAAATGCATGAGCAGTGTAAAGAACCACTGAAAGGGTAGCTATCAATCTGTAATGATCTATTATCCATCTTGCCCTACATTCTATCTCTCACCTATATAACATTTATAGATATGGTTGTGAAAATATGTGATTTCTAACAAAGAATAATGGTTCAACAACTATTAGAAAATAAATGAAGCCACAAAGTGTAAGGGAAGTAAATGCTTGTCTTTTAGTCAGTTGTCATGATCATTATAATATTGACTTCACAGTGTATCTTTATCCTTTTTCCTGACTGCTACAGAAATCTCAGACTTCATTTCTCCATAGGTGTGAGAGAAATTATTATTGTCCTGAAATAATTAAGAAACACCTGACATTTAAATGATGGTCAGAAAGTTTAACTCCCAAGATGAATAAGGTTTGTCATTGATGTCTGTTCTTCAGACCTTTTACGAACTAATGAGAACATATCTTAAATTATTAACAGGATAGTATCAGTATCAACTACATATCTTCTAGAATAATTTGAAGGCTATGATGATGGGCAATGGAAGTTATATGTGTTGTAGTCCGAGAAAACACCTCCGTGGTCATAAATCCGCGTAGAGCATTTTTCTCTAGTATGTGCAGAATCACCAACTAGGAAGTAATCAGGATCAGCACATTTCCCTAATTAGTACCTGCTAATAGTAGGGATCAAAGCTGCTTCTTGATTCTTCATATGAATTTTGAAACTATGAGATGAAGAGTTTTACATGGGTTGCATTTTGTGTACAAGGATCATAATCAGGGTTTCCCCTCTCTGTTTTTTACATTCTATATGGAAACCACAAGCAAGAGGACACATTGCTTCTCTTATTTTAAATATTTTAGTTTGAGAACAGGTCTCACTGTATATTCCACATATCCCACAAATTTCCAATAGTCATAACTCAGCTTTAATGATGCTACTAATCCTGTCATGTACTTGCCCATCTCCCTGCTTTTCAAGAGTTTTGTTTTTGTCGAATTGCCCGAGCTAGTACCTCAAGTACAATATTGAAAAGATAAGGAGAAAGAGGGCAGCCTTGTCTGTTTCCTGATTTCAGTGGGATTGCTTCAAGTTTCTCTCCATTTAGTTTGATGCTGGCTACCGGTTTGCTGTTTATTGCTTTTACTATGTTTAGGTATGGGCCTTGAATTCCTGTTCTCTCCAAGACTTTAAGCATGAAAGGATGCTAAATTTTGTCAAATGCTTTTTCAGCATCCAATGAAATGACCATGTGGTTTTGTTCTTTGCATTTGTTTATGTAGTGGATTGTATTGATGGATTTCCGTATATTGAACCAACCCTGCATTCCCGGGATAAAGCCTACTTGATCATGGTGGATGATCGTTTTGATGTGTTCTTGGATTCGGTTGGCAAGAATTTTATTGAGTATTTTTGCATCGATGTTCATAAGGGAAATTGTTCTGAAGTTCTCTTTCTTTGTTGGATCTTTGTGTGGCTTTGGTATCAGCGTAATTGTGGCTTCATAGAAGGAATTGGGTAGTGTTCCTTCTGTTTCTATTTTGTGGAATAGTTTGAAGAGTATTGGTGTTAACTCTTCTTTTAAGGTCTGGTAGAATTCTACACTGAAACCATCTGGTCCTGTGCCTTTTTTGGTTGGAAGACTTTCTATGACTCCTTCAATTGTTTTTATTTACTTTATTCAAATAGCAGGATTGCATCTTTTTTTCATTTTCTTATTTGATATATTTTTAATTTACATCTCAAATGATTTCCCCTTCTCTGTCGCCCCACTCACCCTGTTCTCCCACCCACCCCTTCCCACTTCCATGTTCTGAATTTGCCTCATACTGCTACACTGAGGCTTTCCAGAACAAGGTGCCACTCCTCCTTTCTTCTTGTACCTCATTTGATGTGTGGATTGGGTTTTGGGTATTCCAGTTTTCCAGGTTAGTATCCACTTATTAGTGAGTGCATACCCTGATTGACCTTTTGAGACTGGGTTACCTTACTTCGTATGATGTTTTCCAGCTTCATCCATTTGCCAAATAATTTCATGAATTCATTGGTTCTAATGGCTGAATAGTACTCCATTGTGTATATATATATCACATTTTTTATATCCATTCTTCTGTTGAGGAATGCCTGGTTTCTTTCCAGCTTCTGGCTATTATAAATAGGGCTGTTATGAACACAGTGGAGCATATGGCCTTAATAGATGCTGGGGAATACTCTGGGTATATACACAGCAGTGGTATAGCAGGATCTTTCAGAAGTGACTTGCCCCGTTTTCTGAGGAACCACCATACTGATTTCCAGAGTGGTTGTAACAATTTGCAACCCCACCCGTCCTGGAGGAGTGTTTTTCTTTCTCGACATCCTCCAAGACCTGCTATCTGTATTAGCATTATATAGAGTAGTATCATGAGTTTCTGCTATTTGCTTGTTGCCATTTACTTGTCCCACACCTATGATGAATGAGTACAGTGTTAGTTATCATTTCTATCATCTTGAACCTATACTTTATCTTTAGACTATTGTTCCCTGTGTAGAAATAGATACCTGAAGAGAAATAGATTAATGGCTGATTATCTGCGTAATGTTTTCCTCTTTGGTTCTTATGAATGATATGTTGCTTGGTTTTGTAGTCTCCTCTCTTATTTGTTTTCCTTGACAACATAGACACAGAATATTTTCTATTACCCATGATTATAGCCTTCATATTATTCTAGAAGGTATAAAGTTGATACTGATATTCTCAAGAAAATACTTTAAAATATGTTCTCACTAAATAATTTACAATGGTTCATAAAAGGTCTGGAGAATAGACATCAATAATATACTTCATTCAGCTTGGGAGATAAAATTTCTGGGCATCTTTATATAATATTACTGAAGATTCATTGCAAAAATTGTGAGAAAATGAAAAGTTCAGAAGTGAATAATTGGGTAAATTTGGCTTTCAACTATGATCAGTCACTGTTAGGTCCCAACATAGAAAAGGTTTGTTAGTGTGTGACTGATGTAGGTTCAAAAGGTGAATGTCCAGGCTGACTATAAGGATCTTATAAGTTCAGTGCTCTTGCCAAGCACCACACATGAACCAGCAACTTCATTTCAATCCATAAGCAACCGAGAGTCTCACAAACCAGCATGAGTCCTGCAGGAACCTCACAAGAAGCCCTTTGGTCAACATCTCTCTATCAAGTCACCACAAGCAAAACTCAGCAAAGCATTTTGATATGAACCAATATGTGTGAATCCTCAGGGAAGACTACTGAGGTGGAAGAGAGCAAACCAGTGATCAAGCTCCCACCGTCTCTGGGGTTATATTCATATTCCTTCTCAACACCACATATCCTTTCATGAGTCTGCTATAGCAAAACATCCAGTCACCTATGTCTGCTTTAACAAAGCATTCTTTATTATGTATGCTTTAGCAAAACATCCTGTCTCCTCTGCCCCCACAAAACATCATTTGACATAAGAGACATTCCAAAGATTCTGGAAGCAGCCACTTCAATATTACTGTGCATCTAGAACACTAGTGTTTGGGGACTTTGAGCACAGGGAATGCAAAAGGATTCTGGAGCTCAGTGGTCAGCCTGTATATAAGGAAGGCTGTAAACTTTCTTTCTTTCTTTCTTTCTTTCTTTCTTTCTTTCTTTCTTTCTTTCTTTCTTTCTTTCTTTCTTTCTTTCTTTCTTTCTTTCTTTCTTTCCTTCCTTCCTTCCTTCCTTCTTCCTTTCTTTCTCTTCTTTTTTCTATTCTTGCTCTTTTTTTCTTTTTTTTTCTTTTCTATATTCTTTATTTACATTCTAAATGATTTCCCCTTTCCCGGTTCTCCCCTCTTCATATGTCCCATAAGCCTTCTCTCCACTGATTCTCCAGTCACCACCCTACTTTTGCTCTGCCCTGGTACTTCCCTACAATGCTAGATCAAGCCTTTCAGGATTAGTGCCCTCTCCTTACTTCTTCATGGGAATCATTTGTTATTCTAATTGTTTTTTGTGTATTCAGAGCTTTTGAGCTAATTAATTTTCACTTGTCAGAGATTGCATTCCATGCATATTCTTTTGTGATTGGGTTACTTTATGTAGGATGATATTTTCCATTTCCAATCAATTGCCTAAGAATTTCATGAATTCATTGTTTTTAATTGCTGAGTAGTATTCCATTGTGTAAATACATGGCATTATCTATATCTGTTCCTCTATTGAATGACATATGGGTTATTTCGAGTTTTGGCTATTATAAATAAGGCTGAAATGAGCATAATGGAGCATGTGTCCTTATTGCATGCTAGGGAATCCTCTGGGTATATACCCAGGAGAGGTATAGAAGGGTCACATGGAAGTATCATGGCCAGTTTTCTGAGGAACCATCAGACTGATATCAGAGTGCTTGTACCATCTTGCAATCCCACCAAAGGTACAGGAGTGTTAATCTTTCTCTGTATCAGCAAGCTCAATTACTAGGGGATCAAGGACCTCCATGTAAAACCAGACACAGCAGCCATATTTATAATAGCCAGAAGCTATTATATGCACTCTCACAACTCCAATTTGGCCCTCTGTATCACTCTAAGCCCTAGCTTATTCCACTCCACTGCTGCTGGTATTCATGGTCATCCTATGGTACTGCCATATCCAATAAACTGGGATTTTCATCTGCAAAGAGGCAGCACATCCACCTATTCCTTCTGATATGCTGTCTTTAAGGTGGCAATCCTCAAATTCATCACAAAATCAATTAAGACTGGGATTTCAGCTGCCACTGGGATTGAAAAATCTCCATTGATATTTTCTGACCACTCACAGTGACAAGCCGCAATAGCTCTCCATGACCTGGCAATTTCTTAAACATTACCTGCATGACAGCAGGAGGCCTTTCTCTGGAATACAACTTCTTTGTGTTCTAGGTTACACTTACCAAATATTTCACCTTAGAGGCATTAGTCTCTTCTAAATTACTGGCAATTTCTTATCTCTAGCTCACCAGAATCAGTTGTCCTCATAACCTGATCTACTCTTGATTCTAAAGACATAGTGAGTTGCCTGAAGGTGCCAAGTGCTATTGGTTGCTCTGGTAGGAACATTCCCTCCTACCAACCCCCAGTTCAATTACATTTACACAACTTTCCTATGTCCCCATTATCTGTATTTGGCTGCCAATTAACTAGCTCAGAAAACTGACTTGAACACAGAAATCTGGATGGTCGTCATACCTGGGTGCTGAAAATGAAGTTGTATGCCAACAGGCCTAGACCTAAGCTTTTCTTTACCTGGAACATGCTCTATACCAAGATGGTATAGAACTCAGAAATAAACTTGCTTTTGACTCCTGTGAATAAAGATAAATTCCACCATGCCTGAATCTAAGATTTTCATGGTGAATATCCTTCTAGATGTGAAATAAATCTTACGTTTTTCCAGGCCAGGATTTGGATCAAATTTATGTGTGTCATCAGATCACTATGGAGTAACATCATTTTCATTAAGTTATAAAAAGTGTTCAATAGAAACAAAAAAAAAAAAAAAAGGAAACCCAAATATATGTGGAAACTGAACAATATTCTACTCATTGATACCTTGTAATGATACCTTGAAAATGAAGACACAACATACCCAAATCTAAGGGACACAATAAAAGCAATACTAAGAGGAAAACTCACAGCCCTGGGTGCCACCAAAAAGAAAATGGAGAGAGCATACACTGACAGCTTAATAACAAACCTGAAAGCCCTGGAACAGAAAGAAGCTAATTCACCCAAGAGGAGTAGAAGGCAGGAAATCATCGAATTCAGGGCCGAAATCAATCAAGTAGAAACAAAGAGAACCATAGAAAGAATCGACAAAACAGGGAGCTGGATCTTTGTGAAAATCAACAAGATAGATAAACCCTTAGGCAACTAACTAAAGGGCAAAGAGACAGTATCCAGATTTGCAAACATAGAAACGAAAAGAGATATATAACAATAGAAACAGAAGAAATTCAAAACATTATTAGATCCTACTACAAAAGCCTATACACAATACAGCTGGAGAATCTGGAGGAAATGGACAGTTTCCTAAACAGATATCTGAAACCAAACCTAAATCAGGATCAAATATATCAACTAAACAGTCCAATAACCCCTGTAGAAATAAAAAGGGTCATAGAAAGTCTCCCAACCAAAAAAAAAAAGCATGGGACCAGATGGCTTCAGTGAAAATTCTATCAGACCTACATAGAAGACCTAACACCAATACTCTTCAAACTATTCCACAAAATAGAAACAGTAGGAAATCTACCCAACTAGTTCTATGAAGCCACAATCACGCTGATACCAAAACCATACATAGATCAGACAAAGAAAGAGAACTTCAGGCTAATTTCTCTTATGAATATTGATGCAAAACTACTTAATAAAATTCTTGCTAACTGAATCCAAGAACACATCAAAATGATCATCCACCATGATCAAGTGGGCTTCATTCCAGGGATGCAGGGATGTTTCAATATAAGGAAATCGATCAATGCTATCCACTACATAAACAAACTCAAAGAAAAAAAAAAACATATGATAAACTCATTAGATGAAGAAAAAGCATTTGACAAAATTCAGCATCCTTTCATGCAAAAAGTCTTGGAAAGAACAGGAATTCAAGGCCCATACCTAAACATCGTTAAAGCAATCTTTACAGCAAACCATTAGCCAACATCAAACTAAACAGAGAGAAACTTGATGTAATCCCACTAAAATCAGAGACTAGACAAGGCTGTCCTTTTCAATATAGTACTTGCAGTTCTAACTAGAGCAATTAGACAATATAAGGAGGTCAAGGGGATACAAATTTGAAAGGAAGAAGTCAAACTAGCATTATTTGCAGATGACATGATAGTCTAGCTAAGTGACCCAAAAAACTCCACTATAGAACTCCTACAGCTGATAAACAACTTCAGCAAAGTGGCAGATTATAAAATCAACTCAAGTAAATCAGTGGCCTTCCTATACTCAAAGGATAAGCAGGCTGAGAAAGAAGTTATGCAAATGACACCCTTCACAATAGCCACAAAGAGTATAAAATGCCTTGGGGTGACTCTAACCAAACAAGTGAAAGATCTGTATGACAAGAACTTCAAGACTATGAAGAAGGAAATGGAAAAAGACCTCAAAAAATGGGAAAACCTCCCATGCTCATGGATCGGTAGAATCAATATTGTTAAAATGGCCATTTTGCCAAAAGCAATATACAGATTCAATGAAAATACCCATCAAAATCCCAACTCAGTTCTTCACAGAGTTAGAAAAAGCAATTATCAGATTCATCTGGAATAACAAAATACCCAGGATAGCTAAGGCTATTCTCAGCAACAAAAGAAAGTCTGGGGGAATCAGTATCCATGACATCAACCAATACTACAGAGCAATATTGTTAAAAACTGCATGGTATTGGCACACTGACAGGCAGGCGGATCAATGGAACAGTATTGAAGATCCAGAAATGAACCCACACACCTATGGCCACTTGATCCTCGACAAAGAGGCTGAAAACATCCAATGGTAAAAAATAGCCTTTTCAACAAATAGTGCTGGTTCAACTGGAGGTCAGCATGCAGAAGAATGCAATCAAGGACCTCCATGCAAAATCAGACACACTGAAACTAATAGAAAAAAACTGTGGAAGACCCTAGAATACATGGGCACAGGGGAAAAGTTCCTTAACAGATCACCGATAGCATATGCCCTAAGATCAAGAATAGATAATGGGACTTCATAAAATTACAAAGTTTCTGTAAGGCAAAGGACACTGGTAAAAGGACAAAATGGCAACCATCATATTGGGAAAGGATATTCATGAGCCCTACATCTGATCGAGGGCTAATATCCAAGATATACAAAGAACTCAAGAAGTTAGACCCCAGGGAACCAAATAACTCTATTAAAAATGGGGTATAGATCTAAACACAGAATTTTAACTTGAAGAAATTCGGATGGCCGAGAGGCACCTTAAGAAGTGATCAATAGACTTCAGGTGCCTGCTTTGGGATCTGAACAGCCTAGGCCACAGCACTCGGTTTCCAGGAAGAGCAGCAGAACTGGTGTGCACCCAGAGGCAGTCTGGGAGCTCACAGCACGGCTCATTCCTGTGGCACAGAGCTTGGGTTCCAGTCCTGAGGCCTCTGGCGGGAGAACTCAGATCTCTCCACTTCCGGATCCAGATCAGCCAGGGCGACAACACCACATCTCCAGGTCCTGCAAGAGGCAAGAGGGGCTTCCGGGTGGCCAGCGGGGAGAAGTTGGTGTGCTCCAGTGAATCCTTCGGGCCCCAGCGGGAGCCTTCAGGTGTCCGCTTCGGGATCTGAACAGCCTGGGCAACAGCACCCTGTCTCCCAGCAGTGCAGGAGGTAAGCTGTGCACCTGTGGCCATCTGGGAAGGGGCAGTTTACACTTTTGAGTCCAGCATTGACAAGACCAACTAACACCAGTGAGAACTGGATGGTAAAAGGCAAACGCAGGAATATCACTAACAGAAATCAAGGCAATATGGCAACATCTGAACCCAATTCTCCTTTACCAGCATGTCCTGGAAACACCATCACACCAATAAAACAAGATTTGGATTTAAAACCACTGGTCATGATGCTGGTACAGGAACACATGAAGGACATACTTAAGGAAAATCAAGAGAAAATGGATAAAAGGTTAGAAGCCCTTGCAAGGGAAACACAAAAATCATTGAAAGAAATCCAGGAGAATACAAAGGCCAATAATGAGGAAACGCAAAAACACTTAAAGTAATACAGGAGAACTTTGGTCAACAGACTGAGGTCATGAAAGAGGAAACACAAAAATCTGTTAAAGAATTACAGGAAAGCACAAACAAGCAAGTGAAGGAGCTAAGCAAAACCATCCAGGATCTAAAATCAGAAGTAGAAACAACTAAGTAAATTCAAAGGGAGACAACTTTGGAGACAGAAAGCCTTGGAAAGAAATCAGGGGACAGAGATGCAAATATCAACAACAGAATACAAGAGATAGAAGAAAGAATCTCAGATGCTGAAGATTCCATAGAAACCATGGACTCAACAGTTAAAGAAAATGCAAAATGCAAAAAGCTTGTAACCCAAAATATCCAGGAAATCCAGGACACAATGAGAAGACCAAACCTAAGGATTATAGGCTTAGATGATAGTGAAGATTTACAACTTAAAGAGCCAGCAAATATCTTCAATAAAATTACGGAAGAAAACTTCCCTAACCTAAAGAGAGAGATGCCCAAGAATATACAAGAAGCCGAAAGAACACTAAACAGACTGGACCAGAACAGAAAAACTTCCCATCACATAATAATCAAAACACCAAATGTACTAAACAAAGAAACAATATTAAAGGCAAAAGAGAAAAAAGGCCAAGTAACATATAAAGGACGACCTATCAGAATCACAGCAGACTTTTCACCTGAGACTATGAAGGCTAGAAGATCCTGGGCAGATCTCATGCAGACTCTAAGAGAACACAAATGCCAGCCAAAACTACTATATCCAGCAAAACTCTCAATCACCATAGATGGAGAAACTCAGATATTCCATGACAAAACCAAGTTTACCCAATATCTATCCACAAACCCAGCCATACAAAGGCTAATAGGAGCAAAACACCAATACAAGGAGGGAAACTTCACCCTGGAAAAAGCAAGATAGTAAACGTTCATCAAACCCAAAAGAAGTTAACCAATCAAATTTAAAAAATAACGTCAAAAATGACAGGAAGTAACAATCATTATTCTTTAATATCTCTTAACATCAATGGACTAAATGCCCCAATAAAAAGATATAGAATAATTGACTGGATACGTAAACAGGTCCCTACATTTTGCTGCTTACAGGAAACACACCTCAGGGTCAAAGACAAACACTACCTTAGAGGAAAAGGCTCGAAGACAATTTACCAGCAAATGGTCTCAGGAAACAAGCTGGAGTAGCCATTTTAATATCAGATAAAATTGACTTTCAACACAAAGTCATCAAAAGAAACTCTGAGGGACACTTCTTGCTGGTCAAAGGAAAAATACAACAAGAAGAACGCTCAATCCTGAACATCTATGCTCCAAATGCAAGGACAAACTCTTTCGTAAAAGAAACATTATTAATGATCAAAGCACACATTGCACCTAACACAATAATTGTGAGTGACTTCAACACTGCACTTTCCTCAATGGACTGATCAGGAAAACAGAAACTAAACAGGGACACAATGAAACTAATTGAAGCTTTGGACCAATTAGATTTAAGAGATATATATATAACATTCTATCCTAAAGCAAAAGAACATAACTTTTTCTCAGCACCTCATGGTACCTTCTCCAATATCGACCATATAATTGGTCACAAGACAGACCTCATCAAATATAAATAGATCGATCTAATCCCATGCCTCCTATTAGATCACTATGGAGTAAAAGTGGTATTCAATAGCAACAAAAACAACAGAAAACCCACATACACGTGGAATCTGAACAATATTCTACTCAATGATACCTTGGTCAAGAAAGAAATAAAGAAAATTAAAAACTTTTTAGAACACAATGAAAATGAAGACACAACATAACCAAATCTATGGGAAACAATGAAAGCAGTGCTAAGAGGAAATCTCATAGCACCGAGTGCCTCCAAAAAGAAAATGGAGAGAGCATACATTACCAGCTTAATGGCACACCTGAAAGCCCTGTAACAAAAAGAAGCTATTTCACCCAGGAGGAGTAGATGGCAGGAAATCATCAAACTCAGGGCCGATATCAATCAAGTAGAAACAAAGAGAACCATACAAAGAATCAACAAAACCAGGAGGTGATTCTTTGAGAAAATCAACAAGATAGATAAACCCTTAGCCAGACTAACCAAAGGGCACAGAGAAGTATCCACATTAACAAACTTAGAAATGAAAAGGGAGATATAACAACGGAATCTGAGGAAATCCAAAAAATCCTCAGGTCCTACTACAAGAGCCTGTACTCAACACAAATTGAGAATCTGGAGGAAATGGACAATTTCCTTGACAGATACCAAACACCAAAATTAAATCAGGACAAAAATAGATCATCTAAACAGTCCCATAATGCCTAAAGAAATAGAAGGATTCAGAAAGTCCTCCAACCAAAAACAGCACAGGACCAAATAGTTTCAGTGCAGAACTCTATCTAGCAAAAAGAAGCTATTTCACCCAGGGGGAGTAGAAGGCAGGAAATCATCAAATTCAGGGCCGAAATCAATCAAGTAGAAACAAGGAGAACCATACAAAGAATCAGACCTTCAAAGAAGAGTTAACACCAATACTCTTCAAACTATTTCACAAATAGAAACAGAAGGAACACTACCCAATTCCTTCTACGAAGCCACAATTATGCTGATACCATAACCACACAAAGATCCAACAAAGAAAGAGAACTTCAGACCAATTTCCCTTATGAACATCGATGCAAAAATACTCAATAAAATTCTTTCCAACCGAATCCAAGAACACATCAAAACGATCATCCACCATGATCAAGTAGGCTTTATTCCAGGGATGCAGGGTTGGTTCAATATAGGGAAATCCATCAATGCAACCCACTACATAAACAAACTCAAAGAAAAAAAAAAACACATGGTCATTTCATTGGATGCTGAAAAAGCATTTGACAAAATTCAGCATCCTTTCATGCTTAAAGTCTTGGAGAGAACAGGAATTCAAGGCCCATACCTAAACATCGTTAAAGCAATATATAGCAAACCGGTAGCCAGCATCAAGCTAAATGGAGAGAAACTTGAAATAATCCTACTAAAATCAGGGACTAGACACTCCCTGTGAAAGGGATGCACTTTTTCTCCTTATCTTTTCAATATTGTACTGGAGTTACTATCTCAGGCAATTAGACAAAATAAGGAGGTCAAAGGGATACAAATTGGAGAGGAAGAAGTCAAACTATCCTTATTTGCAGATGATATGTTAGTCTGCGTAAGTGACCCAAAAGCTCCACGAGAGTACTCCTACAGCTGATAAACAAGTTCGGCAAAGAGGCAGTTTATAAAATCAACTCAAGCAAATCAGTAGCTGTGCTATACTCAAAGGATAAGCAGACTGAGAACGAAATTAGGGAAATGACATCCTTCACAATTGCCACCAACTGTATAAAGTACTTTTGAGTAACTCTTACCAAACATGTCAAAGATCTATATGACAGAACTTCAAGACTCTGAAGAAGGAAATTGAAGAAGACCTCAAAAAATGGAAAAGCCTCCCATGCTCATGGATCAGCAGGATTAATATAGTTAAAATGCCCATTTTACCAAAAGCAATATACAGATTCAATACAATACCCTTCAAAATCCCAACTCAATTCTTTATAGAATTAGAAAGAGTAATTCTCAAAAACATCTAGAATAACAAACAAACAAACAAAAAAAAAACAAAAAGAAAAAGAAAAAAAAAAAAAAACAGAAAAGCTAAAACTATTCTCAACAACAAAAGAAATTCTTGGGGAATAAGTATCCCTAACCTCAAGCAATACTACAGAGCAATAGTGTTAAAAACTGCATGATATTGGTACAGTGACAGACAGGCAGATCAGTGGAACAGGACTGAAGATGCAGAAATGAACCCACACACCTATGGCCACTTGATCCTTGACAAAGGGGCTAAAAACATCCAATGGAAAAAAGATAGTCTTTTCACCAAATGGTGCTGATTCAACTGGAGGTCAGCATGCAAAGAATCCCAATTGATCCATCCTTGTCTCCTTGTACTAAGCTCAACTCCAAATGGATCAAGAACTTCCACATAAAGCCAGACACTATGAAGCTAATAGAAAAGTATCCCTTGAGAACATTGGGATAGGGGGAAACTTTCTGAACAGATCAAGAATAGTTTATACTCTAAAGTCAAGAATTGACAAATGGGACCTCATAAAATTACAAAATTTCAGTAAGGCAAAGGACACCATCAAAAGAACAAATTAGCAACCAACAAATTGGGAAAATATCTTCACCAACCCTACATCTGATAGAGGGTTAATATCCAATATATACAAAGAACTCAAGAAGTTAGACCCCAGAAAACCAAACAACCCTATTAAAAATGGGGTAAAGAGTTAAACAAAGAATTTTCACCTGAGGAACTTCGGATGGCAGAGAAGCATATTAAAAAATGCTCAACTTCATTAGTCATCAGTGAAATGCAAATCAAAACACCCCTGAGTTGTCACCTTACACCAGTCAGAAGAGCCAAGATTAAAAACTCAGGAGACAGCAGGTGTTGGCAAGGATGTAGAGAAAGAGAAACACTCCACCATTGTTGGTGAGGTTGCAAGTTGGTAAAACCTCTCTGAAAATCAGTCTGGCAGTTCCTCAGAAAGCTGAGCACATCACTTCCAAAATATTCCTCTATACCACTCCTGGGCATATACCCAGAGGATTTCCCCAGCAGTTAATAAGGATATATGTTCCACTATGTTCATAGCCGCCCTATTTATAATAGCCAGAAGCTGGAAATAACCCAATATCCCTCAGTTGATATCCCTCAACTGAATAATGGATGTAAAAAAATGTGATATATATACACAATGGAGTACTATTCAGCCATTAGAATCAATGAATTCATGGAATTTTTAGGCAAATGGAGAACATCATACTAAATGAGGTAACCCAGTCCCAAAACATCAATCATGGCATGCACTCACCAAGAAGCAGATATTAGCCTAGAAAACTGAAATACCCAAAACATAATCCACACTTCAAATTAGGTACAAGAAAAACAGAGGAGTAACCCCTTGTTCTGGAAAGACTCAGTGTAGCAGTATAGGGCAAAACCAGAACAGGGAACTGGGAGTGGGTGGTAGAACAGGGGGAGAAGAAGGGTGCTCATGGGACTTTTGTGGAGTTGGTGGCCAGAAAAGCAGAAATCATTTGAAATGTAAATAAAAAATATATCGAATAAAAAAAAAGAAATATGCAAAATTCATCAAAAAAAGAAAAGAAAGATGACTTCATCTTTTATCCCATGATTCTCTTCCTTTCCTAAATCCCTCTTTCCTTTTACAAATTTCTAATAATTATATATCATTAAGTATTTTCTATTCATGAATCCCACCTTAGGCACCTTTTGTATTTACTGATAAAGTCCACCAGACTACAACAATCTAGCATATCATTGTCTCAAAAATGCTTATTTTCTCTAACATCTTGAAATTCCATCCACAGTGTCTTCATTTGTGTTTTAGAGCTATGAAGAGACATCTTGATAAAGGTAACACAAATACAGGACAGTTAACTGGCCTGGTTTACAGAGTCAGAAGTACAGTCCCTTATCATCAACCTGTGCACTTGACACCTTTCATGAAGTCATAGTTCAGGAGAAGCTGAGAATTCTATATATTTACCGAAAGGCAGATAGAAGACTGACTTGCAGGAAGCTAAGAGGAATGTCTCAAACCCACTTACACAGTAACACACTTCATCCAACAAGACCATATATATTCAAACAAGGGCAGACCTCTAGACCAAGCACAATGTATCCGTATGTTACCAAGCATAAACACACACACACACACACACACACACACACACACACACACACACAAGGGTGTACATATATAAACAATGCTTTACCCCAGAGTTTTGTCTGATTTAAAATACATAATATGAATGCACATCAGACATCATTAGCATTTCCTGGTCAATTTTTTATTTACAGATATATTCATATTAAGCTTATAGTTTTCCTTTGTTTTCAGTGTTTTTAATGTTTTTTATTATACATTTAGGCTATCCTTCATCTTGTTGAAAAACAGTATTTTGTCACAAATTAATTGATGATGATTCCAATTTTTCTACTTGTATATGATCAATATTCAAACATTATTCGATCTTCAACTGGAAACAACTAGATGAATGATCATGGCATCATAAGATATTTCAGATTTTTGTACATGACACAATTCCTAATGATTTTCAATGAATTGATATAATTAAACTCATAAAAATATGAAATAATACCCTTTATCCAACATAATTTGGAGACTTTAGTGTTAGAATAACTTCTATATCAGAAAATTTCCAATTTTCAGAAAGTGAAACTATATTTGAAAGTTTGAATTCCAATTTCTTTTGTTAGTAATGAGCTCTTGATAACTTTTCTCTTATTAGTGTCACTCACATTTCTTAGTTTCTTTCTACCTTTGAAATATTTATATTTCATTACATCTCATGTTCTATCATTGATATATTCTTTACAGATACATAGTTATGCTTCTGCTCTGTAGAAGACAAGAAGGAGCTTTTAGAAGGATGTATTTAAGTCAATAGGTATAGTGAATATTAGGAAAGCTGTGAATATAGATGTTTGGGAATTTAAAAGTCTTATGCAGTTAGGAACAAGGGCATGTGAACTACACTGGAATTTAGGGGGAGTTATTTAGAGAAAGTATCATTCAAAATGATATCAAAGCCTTCAATCCCATGAAACAACTAAAATGTAATTGAATGAAGAGTAAAATTAATGGGATGTGAAAGTAAAGAGATGATATCAGCAAAAAACCCTTTAACTTAATTTCAACTCAAAACGACTAGAAAACTATCTCCTTTCTGGCTAGCTTTTATACAGTCTGGATATGCTCTTCAGGGTGCTTGGGGAGATAAAAGTTAGCCATGGTCTTACCCTCTGCTGGAAACAGCATGCTATAACACTGTAATATTCTTCACCCCGTTACTATGGTTGCATAACTATTATGAGGTAATCATGTATGTTTACAGTTTTGAGACATGATCCACATTAGGGACTACAATGCTTAATAATGAAATTGTAGTTAAAGGCTCATAGGTCATAGGATAGAACCTGTTATAATTTTGCTCATGGTGATGTTTTAAAATTGCCTTCCATGTTTATGTTTACACACATAGATTGGTAACAATCCTAGTCAAAAAACTTCTTTTGATTTGGACAACATTCATTGGAAAGACCAACTATATTCCAGTGTTCAGGGAATAAGTGACAGTGAAAGCAAAACCCTAAGTGATACCACCTTGCGACATTTCTTTCTTTCTTATTTTTTTTGTTTAAAATGTCCTTTTTTATTGATATAGTTTAATATACATTTCAAATGATTTCCCCTTTTCTGGGACCTCACTCTCTGCAAGTCCCATAAGCCCTCTTCCCTCCCCCTGTTCCTCCATTTACCCCTTCACACTTCCCTCTTATGGAATTCCCCTATACTCTTGAACTGAGTCTTTCCAAAACCAGGGGCCACTCCTCCATTGTTTTTGGACATCATTTAATTTGTGGATTATGTCTTGGGTATACAAAGTATCTAGGCTAATATCCATTTATCAGTGAGTGCATACCATGACGTTAGACTGGGTTACCTCACTTAGTATGATGTTCTCCAGCTCCATTCTTTGGCTAAGAATTTCATGAATTCATTGTTTCTAATGGCTGAAAAGTACTCCATTGTGTAAATATACCACATTCTTTTTTTGTATCCATTCCTCCGTTGAAGGACACCTAGGTTCTTTCCAGGTTCTGGCTACTACAAATAGGGCTGCTATGAACATGGTAGAGCATGTGTCCTTATTACATGATGAAGAATCCTCTGGACATATGCCCAGGAGTGATATAACAGGGTCCTCAGGAAGTGTCATGCCCAGTTTTCTGAGGAATCACCAGACTGATTTCCAATGTGGTAGCTCCAACTTGCAATCCCACCAGCAGTGGAGGAGTGTTCCTCTTTCTCCACATCCTTGCCAACACCTGCTTTCTCCTGAGTTTTTGACCTTATCCATTCTGACTGTTGTGAGGTGAAATCTCAGGGTTGTTTTGATTTGCATTTCCCTAATGACTAATGATGATGAACATATCTTAAGGTGTTTCTCAGCTCTCCGAAGTTTTTCATGTGAAAATTCTTTGTTTAGCTTCGTACCCCAATTTTTAATGGGGTTATTTGGTTCTCTGGGTTCTACTTTCTTGAGTTCTTTGTAAATATTAGATATTGGCCCTCTGTCGGATTTAGGGTTGGTGAAGATCCTTTACCAATCTGTTGGTTGACGTTTTGTCCTTTTGACAGTGTCCTTTGCTTACAGAAACTTTGAAGTTTTATGAGGTCCTGTCGCGACCACCCTCGCCGGCAAGGAATGACGCAACACAGGAAGATCTTCAAGCAGTTAACTCAGGATCCTTGTACTTCTTCTCCCCTGTTCTACTTCTTCTGCCCCCGAGAGAATCAGCTCAGCCCTTAAATACTAATAGCCAGCCAATCAGGCTTAGCCATGTGGGTATTGCTGATAGGTTGTATCCAGGCAGAAGGTGCAAGACTCAAGGCTCCACCCAAATAAGGACTTGTTAACTGTTAACGACAGTTAACGACAGTTAACGGGCAAGCAGCTCCCTACAGTTCCTCCTTTTTCTTTTTAAACACGCATTCAGGTGAGAGTAGAGGTTTGACCTCTGATATATCATTTGCCCATCGGGTGGACTCATGGACCTTGTTTCGACGCCTTCTGAGCCATCAGCCCAGTGGATTTCGTCAAACCTGTCCGGTACCTTTTGCTCAGAGACAGGTTCTGGGGTACCAACCCGTGTGCAGTCAAACATGCTCCCCTCAAGGGCTCTCCAATCATGGGCCCCTGAGTGCAGTGCTTAGCATCGCATCCTGAGCATGGAAAGCATCTTATTAGGCCTTCATGCCTGCCAGACAGGCCTGGGAAGACTGTCCAGCTTCAATGGCTGTGAATCCCTGTACCATCATTGTAACCTGTCTTTGTTGGATAAACCTCATTCTGCAGATGCACCACAGGCAAACAATTGAACGTACTATCAAAAGGATGGCAAGGGCATAGTTTTCATTTACACTCCCTCCTCTTTATCTAAAGGTGAATAAGGTATATCAAGAGACTTGTTAGAACTAAAAAGACAAGGAAACAGCTTAGTATCATGGCATATCGGCATGGGTCTCGGGAACACCGACAAGATCGACCATCTTGGCTCCATCTACACCAGTATCAATGTCTCGCCAAGAATTAGTAACAGCAGAAGGATCTTCGTTTTTATTGCAGTGTCTGGTCAGCCACTCAGGCACCCACAGTGGATCTTGTTGAGTCTGAGGAAACACACAAACAGAACCTCTCGCCCATGCCAACACTGGATCAGGGCCATGCCATAATCCAGTAAGTACATCCTTCCATTTAACATAACCCTTCAAGGTATTATTAGGGCATTGGTGCCGATCAGCTGCAGCCAAACCATCATTATCCAGATTCAAAAAATTTAAAGTAAATAACGCCAATGAAAGTCGTTCTTTGGGTGTTCTACCATACCCAATTCCCTCTTTTTGTTTTGTTAAACATTCCTTAAGGATACGATGAGCACGTTCAACAATGCCTTGGCCCTGATTATTACAGGGTAGACCATGATTCAAGATTATATTCATTTGCATGCAAGAGGATTGAAAAGACTGAGCTGTATAGGCAGGGCCATTGTCTGTCTTAAGCTGTTGAGGTTGCCCCCAAGCCGCCCATGCTTCAAGGCAATGTATAATAATGTTACGTGTCTTCTCTCCACTCAAAGCTGTAGCATGAATAATGCCAGAACAAGTATCCTCAGAAACAAGAACATATTTTAAAGTTCCAAATTCAAAAATATGAGTAATATCCATTTGCCAAATTTTTAAAGGTAGCAAACCTATTGGTTTAATTCCTAAACTAGGGGGATGATTATAAACAGCACATTGTTGTCATTCGAGCACAATTTGTCTGGCATCTGCTCGGGATAATCCAAACCTTCGTTGCAAGGTCCTTGAAGGAATATGAAATTGCTTAAGAAAAATTCGGGCATTTTCCAAAACAGAACTCAAAAAGGCATATTCCATTCTAGTGCAACGATCAACCACATCATTTCCTTCACTTACTGGGCCAGGCAAGCCTGTATGATCTCGAATATGTTGTATAAAAAATTTTGACTCTCTCTGCCAAATGATGTTTTGTAACTCTCTCAGTAAGTGACAAACAGTACTGCTTTGTTTTATAGGTCCGGCTACCTCTAGAATTTTTACAGCATTTACCACATATGCCGAATCAGAAAGGGAAAAAGGCATTTTTTAAAGACTTCCAAGACAATTTGCAACTCAACCACCTGTGGAGAATTTGGCTGGAATTGATACAGGACTGGTTTCTGATGTTCTACCACATACACTCCACATAGAGTTTTTGATCCATCTCTAAATATACTGGGAGCATCTGGCAAAGGATTTTGTGCAGTTACTTTTGGAAACACAACAGGATGTTCTTTAAAAAAGAAAAGCAAAGGGTGCTTGGGATAATGATTATCTAGAATACCATTGAAACTACAGCGCAATATGGCCCAGTCATCAATTGCTCCACATAATATTTGCACTTGAAAAGCAGTATATGGAATAATCAGGGAGGCTGGATATCTCCCAAAAAACTGCACACACTGTTGTATTCCATTAAGGGACAATTTTGCAACAGCAGTGGGGTAATGCTCTATGGATTTTGCTGTTGAGGCTTTAGGATGAATCCATAATAACGGTCCTGCCTGCAGTAACAGCCCTGTAGGCTGCAAAAAGGTAGGCAGAATGCACAGGATTATATCCAAGTCCTCTGTGCAACGATATAGTACTGCATCCTGTAGTCCTTGCTCTACCTTCCTCAAGGCCACTCGAGCCTCTTTAGTTAGTTGTCTAGGAGAATCCAGGGCTGAATCACCGGCCAAAAGATTGAATAATGGCCTTAATTCATAATTAGGTATTTTCAAATAGCTTCGGATCCAGTTAATATCACCCAACAACTTCTGAAAGTCATTAAGTGTCTTGACATTATTCTTTCTAATTTCAATCTTTTGTGGAACTACTGTAAGAGGATCCAGTCTTGCTCCAAAATAAGAGACTACACTGGTTTTTTGAACCTTATCAGGGGCAACAAACAATTGCTTTCTTCTCAATAATCTTATTAGCTCTTCATAAGCCTGATCCAAAACCTTCTCATCTTTATTACTCAGAAGGATATCATCCATGTAGTGGATGCATCTTACTCTGGAATATTGCTCTCTTAGAGGAGCGATGACAGCACTCACAAATACTTGACACATAGTGGGGCTATTAGCCATGCCCTGGGGTAACACTTTCTATTCATACCTCTTATCAGGTTCCTTGTGATTACAGGAAGGGATGGTAAATGCAAACCGCTCCCTGTCTTTAATACAGAGAGGGATTGAAAAGAAGCAGTCTTTTATATTGATTACTATGACTGGCCAATGGCTAGGTAAGGCAGACAACAAGGGAAGGCCTCGCTGCACTGGACCCATCACTTGCATTTGTTGATTAATAGCGTGGAGGTCATGAAGCACCCTCCATTTTACTGTTTTCTTTTTTATAATGAAAACGGATATGTTCCAAGGAGATACTGAGGATTGAATGTGCCCAAGGGAGAGCTGTTCACTTACTAAGGAATGAGCTGCTGCAAGCTTTTCAGAAGAAAGGGGCCATTGAGGAACCCACACCGATTCCTCTGTCTTCCATGTGATGCGAGTACCCTCCTCAATGGCCCCTAGGAAAAACCCATACCTTGCCAATCGGGTCCTTGTTGAGCAACAACTGGGCTAGTTCTTCCTTGTAAAAATTTCCCAATGCCCCTTCCGGGATAATGTCCCATCTGCTTCATGACTTGTTGCGAGACTTCCGAATATTCATTGGTTAATTTATAGCGCATATTCTTCAGCAAATCCCTCCCCCATAGGGTGATTGGCAAATCTAGGACATAGGGCTGTATTACGCCAGAGTGTCCTTCCTGATCTTGCCACTTGAGCTGTCTTGCACTAATATCCGGGGCCTTTGCATAACCCAAGCCCTGTAATATTTGAGAGGAGATCTAGATTGGCCAGCTTGCCGGCCAATCCTTTTTAGCTATTATGCTTTTGTGAGCTCCAGTGTCCAGTAGTCCCTGAATTTGTCTATTTTCGATTTGCAATTCTATAATGGGGCGCTGGTCTAAATCCAGTGCCAAAAATGTAAGGTCATTGCCAGTGGATCCGAACCCTTTTTTCCCCCTATTTATTTTCTGAGCTGGAAACTTTGCATGCAAACTAGGGAGCACAATGAGCTGAGCTATTCTATCTCCTGGGGAAATAACTGTAATTCCTTTTGGGGACTCTACCATTATCTTGACTATTCCTTTGAAATCTGGATCAATAATCCCCAGGTGCACTATTAAGCCTCTCAAAGCAGTGGATGATCTACCAATGAGTAGGCCCACGGTATCAGGGTCAAGGGGTCCTTTAAAATCAGTATCAATTATTTGGACTCCCATTTGAGGAGTTAATATGAGCCTGGAGGTGGAGCGGAGGTCCAATCCTGCAGAACCAGCAGTGACTCTCCGCGGTCCCTTGGATGGCGAATGGACGGCGATCTCTCTGATGTGGGACTGGTGGTTTGTTCCTCTGTGGCCCCATATATTTGTGGGCCCTGGGGACAAGGGCCCCGCTGGCTGTTTTTTGGCCGAGCACCTCCATAGCCAGATGGAAGGGGCTGTCCATGTATGTCCTTAAAGGACCTACACTCATTAGCCCAATGATTTCCCTTTATGCACTTGGGACACAACCCAGGTTGTCTAGGGTGTAGAATTTCACCTGTGCCTATGCTTCCTCTTTCCAGACATTGTTTTTTAAGATGGCCCAGCTTTCCACACCTGAAGCAAGCTCCTGACTGTCGCTTCCTGTTCTGTGTTAATTGCACCACAGCCGCAGCAAGACCTGCATTAGTCAGCGGCCCTCCTAACTCTCTGCACGCTTTCATCCATTCCTCTATCCCCTTGTTTTTGAATGGGGTTATAGCTGCACGGCACTCCTTTGTGCATTGTTCAAAAGCAAGCTGCTTTATTAGGGGCCCTGCCAAATCCACATTGCCAAAAATTCTGGTGGCAGAAAGGCTCCATAGGCCCTTGAATAACTTTAGTAAGATTTCCTGTTACCTCCCCTTTATTGGGGAGGGACTTCCAAGCTTTTATAGAAATATCATTGACTTGATTGTATACTTGCACCGGATAACCAGTCTGTTGGTTGGTGTACCTTCCTTGACCCAGGAGCATATCCCTATCCCATTGTGGGTTGCCCACCGCTATGTTTGCTGCTTCCTGCTCAGTTGCACATTCTATAAGGAAAGCTCTCCAATCAAGGTATTGTCCTGGGCTTAGGCAGGCACGAACCAACGAACTCCAATCCCCAGGAGTCATACAGTGCCTAGTGAGAGCCTTAACTTGAGCCACCGTGAAGGCAGCGAATTTTCCATAATTTTGAACTGATTCGGCCAGAGAATTAATAACTTTAAAGTCTAAAGGCTCATGAATCCTTTGCCCTTGTGCATTCTGAAACACTGGATAAGCTAAAGAGAGCTCGGTGTATACTGGGTAGTCTCTAGATTAGATGTAGGAGTGGAAGGTGCTAGCAGGGTGGGGACGGCTACACCCATTGATTGCGCTGCCACAATCTCTAAGTTTCTTCCTCTGTTTTAGACTCGCTCCCTCCAACTGTTCAACGAGAGCATGTATCTCCTCCTCCTCAAGAGCAGAATCTTCTGAACTGAAATCTCCTAGCCCTTCTGAGGCAGGGTAGAGAGACTTTGCCCCTTTTTCTTTAAAACTCTCTGCCTTTTCTGATCTTTCCTCTTGTAAGATTTCTAAAGAAGTTTGTCCATCCTCTATGGCCTTACAGCATGTTTTATCTTCTAAACAGCCTCTAACAAGATTCCAAATAGGTTTTACTCCTTCTTTGAGTGTGCCCTGATCCCAGGCTAAGTCCAGATCCTTCCCTAACCTATCCCAGCAGGCGACCATTAGGCTGCCATAAACAGCAAACCAGGGTGCCACCGTATTACGTTCATTAAGAAATCTCTCTAAGGTCGATTTCTTGATCTTTAAATTCTTTGATAAAAGCAGCTCCTGAAGAGCCAGAAAAATTGGATGAGACTGTGAGGTCCCCATTTTAAAAATAAAGGCTCTAAGTCCTTTTACTTGTGATCACTGGGGGTGCTCGTCGGTCAACAAAACCAGAACAGGACTCCCCAAAAAAGAACGCAGGCAAAAATGTAGCACCCTGCTATCAGAGCAGGGTCCATAAATTGAAACTCTTTACTTTTCACTAGGTTGCTATAAATAGTAATTCTTTACTTTTTACTAGGTTGCTAATCTGCGAACTTAAACCTCCGAGGACTTTACTTTCACTTTCGGTTTGCCTTCCGCAACCTTTTCTCTCCCTCTTTGTCTACAGAGAGGAGCAGGCTGCCTGTTTTTAATGGTCCCTTATGTCCCACCTTACCTGGGAACTTTATTGTCTCTCACCGAGAACTTTATTGTCCCATTTAACCGGGAACTTTATTGTCTATCAATACTGAGAACTTTATTGTCCCATGTAACTGGGAACTTACCAGCACGCTACCAGAATGCGAGAAGTTCTGATCTTCAATCCCCACGAATGAGGAGAGTTTCCCGGGTTTTCGGCACCAGTTTGTCGTGACCTCCCTCGCCGGCAAGGAATGATGCAACACAGGAAGATCTTCTTCAAGCAGTTTACTCAGGAACCTTGTACTTCTTCTCCCCTGTACTACTACTTCTCCCTCCTGTACTTCTTCTTCTCCCTCCTGTAATACTTCTTCTGCCCCCAAGAGAATCAGCCCAGCCCTTAAATATTAATAGCCAGCCAATCAGACTTAGCCATGTGGGCATTGCTGATAGGTTGTATCCACGCGAAAGGCGCAAGACTCAGCAGGCTCCACCCAAATAAGGACTTGTTAACAGTTAACGACAGTTAAAGGGAGTTAACGGGCAAGCAGCTCCCTACAAGGTCCCATTTTTCAATTCTTGATCTTAGAGCATAAGCTATTGGTGTTCTATTCAGGAACTTTTTCCTTGTGCCCAGGTTCTCCAGGGTCTTCCTCAGTTTCTTTTCTATTAGTTTCAGTGTGTCGGGTTTTATGTGGAGGTTCTTGATCCATTTGAAGTTGAGCTTAGTACAAGGAGATAAGAATGGATCGATTCACATTCTTCTGCATGCTGACCTCCAATTGAACCAGCACAATTTGTTGAAAAGACTATCTGTTTTCCACTGGATGCTTTCAGCTACTTTGTCAAAGATCAAGTGACCATAGGTGTTTGGATTCATTTCTGGTTCTTCAGTTCCATTCCATAGTTCATGAATCTGTAGAGATCTGCTCCAATAGGGTGTGCTAATGAATATTGATTATTACAGATGTATAATCATAACAGGAAAAGCATCTAAATAGCAAGAGTCTTTCCTAAAATAAGTCCCCTCACCTTGCTGAATGGGGACTGTCACACATTGTATAATAATCTTAAAATAAGTCCCCTCACCTTGCTGAATGGGGTCTCACCTGTCACAGATTATATAATAATCCAAGGCAGGCATTTCAGGACAATCATCTGCCAGTATATTAGCTTACCACATAGATTTGGAGAAAAGTTTATTTGGGGGTAACAGTTTCAGAGTGTTCAAACCCATAACCATCTTGGCAGAGAACATTTCACATTTAAACAATCGTAGAAGAGATCATTTCCTACTCTCTGTAGATTCCTGTTCAAAATTTGAACTTTTAAGATTTTACTTAGAAATATGTCAATGCTATATCGCATCTTTTCTCTTTTGAAGATTTACACTAAGTATACTCATTTTCTTTCTACTTTTTCTAAAAAGCTTATTACTTTGTTTAAAAATACATTGTGTACCACTTTGAGAGACAGAAACTTAGGATTTTAATGAAAAAAGTTTAAGTCATATCTATCAAAATATGCAGATTATATTTATGAGATATTTCCTTTCTATTGTTGTGATAAAAATGTCATGACCTGATGGGAAGGCAGGGGTTATTCCATCATTCAGTTTCTTGATTATCACAAGGGAAGTCAGAACAGGATGTCTAAACTTGCTTTTCATAGTTTGCTCAGTCTATTTTCTCATACAAGCTAGAAGTTTCACTACCTATGGTAGGATGGGACTGCTATACCAATAACCAATCAAGAAAATGGCTCACAACTTGTCTATAAGAAAATCTGAAAAGGGTAGTTTCTTCAAATAAGGTTTTCTTCCCAAATGAGTCTATTTTGTGTCAAATTAATAAAATTAAGGAGAGCCAACACAACAGATAACGAATTATTTCTATTAAATATATGCTAGTAATCTAGATATTTTCAATAAATTCACAGTTTCTATCATAGAGTTATAGCTCATCAAAATTTATTTTTATCTAATTAATATTAGATTTTAATTAGAATCTTACAACCTTTAATTAAAAATTTAATTAGAATTAGAATTTTAATTTATACCATACATTGCATCTTTCAGAAATCATGCTCTCCTCTCAATTTTGAAACACAAGTTTTGGGTTTTTTTGTTTTTTTGCTTTTTTGTTTTTTTGTTTGTTTGTTTGTTTTTTGTTCTTGTTGTTGTAAATTTCCTTTTATTTTTTATCTTTAAAGATGTAATAGTTTCTTGAAAATATTTAGTGTTTACTATTTTTAAATTTTGAAGCATAGTATTTTATCTTAAAAATTAGTAACTTATACATACACAATATGCCGTATTCATGAACAAACACTTAAACCCTATAGAAAAAGAAATTACTTGGTTCAGGGGGTAGAGTACCTTAAACTGATATATGCACATACACTAAGATATTGTCAAGTTGTAGGACAGTAAATGACAACCAATTGTAAAAACAGTATTGGAAAAGCATCAAATATGGAATTCACTGAGCACATTTATCTAGCTTACTATTTTATTCTTGCTTGTAATAATTACAGAAGTCAATAGGATTAAAAGGGGAACAAAATGCCCATGGGAGGAGATACAGAGACAAAGTATGAAACAGAGACTGAAGGAAATGCCATATAGAGTCTGCCCTACTTGGGGAACCCTCATTAATTGAACTGAGCCAGACTGATGAATTCACATTTTAAGTGACTATACTAAAGCAGGTGGCATAAGCTTCATGGATTGGCTTCCTACTTTTGACTTCTGTGAACTTTGTCTAGAGGGATCTATGCTTCTTAGTCAGAAATAAAACGTTCCATGTGCTACTGAGTAAACTGTATTTTTAGGAGGCCCCATTGGAT
Organism: Apodemus sylvaticus; assembly: GCF_947179515.1. Classification (NCBI taxonomy): domain Eukaryota; kingdom Metazoa; phylum Chordata; class Mammalia; order Rodentia; family Muridae; genus Apodemus; species Apodemus sylvaticus. Next base: position 3,093,652 of record NC_067496.1, read on the forward strand.
CAAAGGGTTAAGTTTTAAATCCTTAAACATCAGAGAAAGAAAAATACCAAAGTTATGGAAAGGAGATAGGCCCTCACCCTGGTGGACAGTCAAGGAGCAGTCCTCTTTTCTTCTATAGAGAAGGTTGATCCAGGCACTTCAGAGAACTCTAGAAAGTCCTTAACTTTGAATATCTACAGAAGCTTGACAGTAATCTGTGGCTATTTCTCACAAGTGGGGTCAAAGAACTTGAATCTGTTTTTCTCTATTTAAACTTACAATAAGCCACATATGTGGGTGTGGAGGACAGTTAGCTTTCTGGTGAACAGCTTAAAGAGAAATTTTTCTTGGATCCTGGCTGAGGTTTTTTTTCATAATCCATGGTACTTGTAATCAGGATCTCTGAAGACGTTGTGTTGTTTTGCTTTTGTTTAGAATGTTTTGGTTTTGAGGGGTGGAAGGTGTATTTGTTGAGCAACAAGGGCTGGGGGAAGGGCTTTCTTCTCTCTTAGTTGAAGTGTATTCCTGAGTCTGCCATGAGCAAAGAAAGAAGCTCCTGTGCATTCTTGGTCACAAGGAATCAGTCTGAAATACACTAGAGCAGAGACTGAAAGTTTGAGACACACTACTCAGTCGTAATGTCAGTTCTGCAGCATGCTTCATCACAGGGACATATCTCAAACCACTGTAGTGTAGACAGAGCATGAATCAAGTCTTTTTATTTATGGTCAGCCAAACTCTTTGTCATACCTTTCTTTTCTTTAATTTTTTTTACTCGATATATTTTTTATTTACATTTCAAATGATTTCCCATTTTCTAGACCCCCATTCCCCTAAAGTCCCATCAGCCCCCTTCCCTCCTGTTTTCTCACCCAACCCTTCCCACTTCCCTGTTCTGGTTTTGCCCTATATTGCTTCACTGAGTCTTTGTCATACCCTTTATGTAAGGTGCAATTACAGTTTCAGTAAATAAGCCTAAGGCCCACTACAAAATATAATCCATCTTTTTTTCAGCCCCATGGAAGTTAAGGATTTGTTTAATTCTGACTTGATTTTATTATTATCTGGACTCACAAATTGTCCTGGTTCTTGAAGGATGCATCTGAGTCCCTACTGTGACTTCATCAATGCTCTTGCATGCTGATAGTAAAAGGGCTATATTTGTGGCCTTCTTAAAATTTTGAAATCTGATGTCCTTTGTTTATTATAATATATGTGTCAGGGCCTCTTCAGATTTGATGACCTATGTAACACATGTGTTCTGAAGTGGTAACTCTGAGAGCTCTTTGAACAAATAAAAATATCTGAGGGTTCAAGTTCTCGCGGGAATTATATGTTAATGCTGCCTTCAACACTAGGAATTTCCTGATATATTTGATGTTGAAGGGATACATCTGAAACACCCATGAGTTATTGATGAAAGTTATGAGACATATTGTTTCTATTCATGTATGTGGGTATACTGTCCCAGTCTTTAGACACAAAAGAAGTTGGCATTAGTTGATCATTATTGATGGTCTTGCTGGGAATTGATGTCAGTATCTCCCATCTCACACTGCATGCTATTAACTGCTGAAACACATTTCCAGTCTTGGTACACTGGTGGCACATTGGGCTGAAAATAAGTGCTCTATACTTCCTTCTGAGGAAGAGGGAGTTCTCTTCTGCCATTGGATAAGTGGCATTGCATTAGGGAGAGGTAGAGCCATAGAGAGATAAATCTAGTCTTCTAGGAAAGTGCAGCATATTTGATGGGGTCTCCTGAAAGTCACTGGTAAGTGTCTGGGAGCCACAGTGGCTGAATGATATATTATCAGAGCTTCTGGTCTAAGTGACAAAGGGGCTAGTATCTTTTGTGCAGAATGGTAGGTTCCCATTTTAGATGGGAGAAATAACAAGTGTGCAACATTTCCTTGGGTAGTTAAAGTAGCAGCAGTACTCTGGATGTTTGTTGAAAGATCCATAGGCCCTTTCATAGACATGGTAGTTCCTCTAAACCCAGGAGGGGATAAAGAAATCTTCATAGGCATCTGAGCTGAGGGGACATGTTCTAAAATCCCTTGTGGTGGTAGGACTAATTTACATCACCTGGAAGGTAGGACAAATGTTGTGTAAATTTTAATAAAGATGAAAATCTTTTCTGAACACCCTGAGCAGATGACAAAATTTCTTTTTCTTGGGCACACAGAACTCCAGGAGAAAATGGTACATTACCTAAAGACATTTGGAAAGTTCATAGAGTCTATATATCCCTGCTTAGACTTTGATGGTACCAGTAATTCTATGCTAGATCGTAAATATTCTCCTGCAAGAGTGCTGGAAGCAAAAGGACTTTTAGATTCTTTAGAAGAAATGGAATTTTTTTCAGATAAGATTGGGCTAACGGTAATATGTCTTGATTATATATTTTTAGTCCTGAACTTTTTCTTAGATACTTTGTAATATGAAAAAGTTGAATTACTGAAGTTTGATTTGCAAAGTGACAATTTACATTGAGCATGGGTTAAATGTTCTGGAGTATTTGAGAGATAAATAAATGCCCTAAAGCCCTGGGGAGATGGTAAACATACTAGAGTCATACAAGTAGACAGAGAAGCTCATTCTTCACTGGCATTGGGGCCTATAATTTCAGGAGCCATCATATACTGAAGACCAGCTGAGACATCCAGTATATAGAGTTGAGCAATTGCTCTATTGCTGGACTTTCCCTTCACAGCTAGCCATTCCTGGATTAGTGGCACTGCAGGTGTAAATCATCCCAGTGAATGCACTTTTAACATCAGTGATTCACTCCGTAAGTTCTGTGCCTCATGGAAAAGCATGATTTATATGTTGTTTTATCTCATCAATAGAAATTCAAAAAAGAGAAATCAGTACCAGATCATTAGTTAGTAATGCCCAATACTCATGATACCAGCACACAAATGACTCTCAATATGTGTTTACTAAATGAAAGCCACAATCATCATCACCAGTATTATTATTATTCATTAATTTATTTATTATCTTTCTGTCTACCAAGATCCTACAAACCCAACTTGTTATTTAAGCATGTACAAACCCAGAAGTCATTAGTTTGGCCATTTAATTTTCTCCGAATATCTCCTTCTAGATGATAGCCATGTGGTGGGGTAGCTTCAGAGGTCTTTAAATGCCTGGAATTGCACAGTTCTTGAAAACAGAGATTTAGGTTCAGTCTCCTGAACTGCCAGTTTGAAGCTTGTCATGGAGTCATCGTAGCCTTCTCACTTTCAATGTCCACTGTACCACAGGGTTTCTGTGCTCAGAGTAAATGAATTCCATGGTAAATCGATGCCTCAAGAACCAGATAAAATGTTAGAAGAGTGAGACAATTCCCAAGGGAATCCAGGCCTAATAGGACCATAATAGTTTTGGTTTCTCATTAATACTGCAACTTTTGAACCCAAGGTTTATTCCACTGCTCTCAATATTTCCTTATGCTGGAGGGTAATGTCCTTTGGTCCATTACAAATGGAAAGCATTTGATTCAAGATACTGCAGAATATTAATTCTTAAAGACACCATGCTATTATTAAGCCTTTGATGAATTCTCTCCGGATCCCCACTCAGCAATGGTCCACTACAAATGGAAAGCGTTTGATTCAAGATACTGTAGAATATTAATTCTTAAAGACACCATGCTATTATTCAGCATTTGATGAAGTCTCTCCAGATCCACACTCAGCAAATTCTTCTGTTTAACAAAAACATATTTCTGTAGTTTTTATTTTTCTCTGCATTTCACAATCCAGCAAGATAAAACCTGTTCATCAATTCTAAGTGAGAGATCCCAACTCAATGTTTTTAGAACCCTAACTAACTCACCCAGCACAGAGAAACTTATTTTTCTGGTTTTAGCTTGAGAAGGTTTGCCCACCTTGTTCTAGTTCCAATGTTTACCTCTACAATGCTCCAAGGACACTTGCTCCAGATAATCTCTAACCTTCCTTAAGGCATAAACTATTGCCTGATTTCCTCATTCAGTACTTTCTCATTTCATGCCTAATATTTCCTCTACTCCTTGCCTTGTGAATTGTGTCTTCCAACCCTTTTCCTTTTCTCTCTCTCTCTCTCTTTCTCTCTCTCTTTCTCTCTCTCTCTCTCTCTCTCTCTCTCTCTCTCTCTCTCTCTCTCTCTCTCTCTCTGGATATATGTATATATATATATATATACATATATATATATATACATATATATATATATATGTAATCTTATCAGACATATATTTCTGAAAAATTTTAATTTATAAAAATACTTATGCTTCAAAAATTGTAAACAGAATACATTTTTAAATACAAAGTTTGAAGAACATTGAAGCACCTATCACTGTCAGGTATGCCTTGAGCCTTTGAATGTTCACAATGGCCTGTCACCCTGACTACTAAAGAATCATAAGACCTCAGTGGTTGGTTTACCAACTTCAGTTTTCAGTTTGGAATTTAGCGACTAGAAGGAAAATAATCATTTTCTATCCATTTCTTGGTTCTTGATTCCTTGCTCTACTGTAAAGGTGTGTATATAATAACTACTGTGATTCTTATGAGATTATAATGGAATCAGTACTTGATATATGTAGACTGCTCCGCATTTTCAGAACTAACTTATAACTTGACAGTGGCTTCATTCAAACATATTTATTAGCAATATTAATTACTAATCCTCAAAGAAACAAAATGATCATGTAATGGGAGGTATGGTTTGATCTTCCAACAGAATACTTTCTTTAATCCTTAGAAATACATATCCTGGGCATGAGAGAGGAACATTTAAGAGACTATCAGATTGTGTTTGCCCACAAAAAACACAAGCTTTTCTTGTAAACTGATCAGGTTCAACCTAAAACCTATGAGCTGTCTGATTTTCTGAAAATTTCTATTTTTTTTACTAAATATGAGTTTTTTAAAGTTTTCAATATTTTAATGTTCATTCAGATAGAAAGGAATCCCTTTGCAAACATGTCTATTTACTTTCAATATTACTTACCATGAAACAGAGTTCATATTGTTTTTAAAAATTATTTTTGCATTATTGTTGACCATGTGTGATGTTAATCAATGGCTGGTGTCCCTCCAGACTCCTCTAATGTCAAGGCTCCTAAACCCTTTCTTGAATAACACCTGGTGTCTCTCTCCATATTCATTGAAAGATTTATCAAATGTTTTGGGCAGTGTAATATGCCTTTAATATATGCTTTAATCTTCAAATTTTATGAGCAGGCTAGAACAAAGTACCACAAGAATTTATCTATCAATCTGGCTATTGATCTATCATCCATTTGTCTCTATATTCTATCACCTATATAAATTTCATATACATATGTACGATTGTGAAAGTGTTATTCCTTCCAAAGTATTATGGTTTAACAACTATTACAACATATTTTTAAATCTCCTAAGAAAAAGAAAAGAAATGCATGCGATCCTGTGTCTGTTGTAAGGCGCCTTAGGATATTGACATCACAAAGGTTCTTAAACATGACTACTACAGAACCCTCAGATTTCAGCAGTGTGTCTAGCAACTGTAGTAAGCAGTTTGGTGTTCAGGAGCAAGAAGGGAAAATTCAAGTTTATTGAAAGGTTCTCTCTGTCAGGCTCCACGGAAAAGGTATTTTTATAAGAAATTTCATTCTATTGATTGCCTAATTGTATCAGGAAATATTCTCTCTTTATTCCTCCAGATCTTACAAGCTATCTCAACTCAGAAGTGGTTTTTTTGAAAAGGGAGTTATTGGAATATTATCCAATACCAATGTTCTATAGAAGCAGCGTTAATATATTAGGTGTGCTATTTTTTAAGCATACAGGAGAACAATTTCTGTAAATTTTAAAAAAATTACCACGTAATGGGTGACGATTATTTTATGTGCAACCCAATTGTTTTAACTACTGTACCAACACACACACACACACACACACACACACACACATATACACATGTATATATTCTACATATAATGTTGACAAATATCTATTATTCCATATAAATACTCAAGAATCATCAATTATTCACTAATATAAAAGCTAAATAACTGAAGGGAAGAAACAGTATGGCATTTTCTCAAATATGACATAGGCTTACACTGTGGACATCACACTACTAATTTCCCATGTTTTTTCTCTTATAATTTGATTTCCATGAGATGCTACATAATTAATTGTAAGATTTAAAGTGAATCTTCCACATTATTTTAGGTACAGTACTTAGTCATTCATGGCTTACTAAATATAGTTTTCTGTACCTAAAATGTATGTGTCTTCTTCCACAGACATTAATGTTTCCTGTTATTTTTACATACATTAGACACTAACATTCACTGTGTTGGTAAAGTTTATATTCTGTCTTTTCAAATTTATTCTTGACAGGTTGAAAAAATTAGGAATTGAGAAATATATATATATATATATATATATATATATATATATATATATATATATATATATATATAATATTTTATAAAAATATTTCTCCTGTTGCAGAAATATCATAATGGTTAGCTATCTATCTATTTATCATCTAGTTATGGTTGTTAAGAGCATTATTACTCTCATAGTAGATGACTGTCAATATTTCTACTTACAATGAAGATTCTCTATTATCAGATATTTAAATTAGAGATTTTAGTTTCATTAAATTCATCTGAATTTTGGATCATATATATTCATTTAGTTGTCATGTGATTGAAAGAAAATATAAGTACAAATTATTTCATTTGGTGTAGACATGTTTTTGTTTATGTGTATTGTGCATGTGTATTGTTTAGTAAAGTTACATAATATGCTTATATTTTGACTATTATATGGTACAATAGACAGTGTGGAAACTTTTGTCTGTATTATCATGTTTCAAAAACATCACACATTTGAAATATTTAGATAATTATATATATATATATATTTTTGAATCAATGTTTACATTTTGTCATATTGTCTTCTAAATCTGAGGGTGCAAATTAAATATCTTCAGTTTTGGAACAACATATTAACTTAACAGTGTGTTCCATACAGACTTGCAGCTCCAGGTTCAGAAACTCACACATACACATACACAAACACAAACAAACACAAATACACATATGCTCACACACACACACACACACACACATACACACATACTCACACGTGTCATACTCAACCAATCAAAACATAATAGAAAAGGCACAAATCTTGGAAGGATTATGTGAAAAAAGAGATTGGGGCAATGGATTCAGAAAATATGATATATTTATGGTATAGAATACAACTCCACTATTAAAAACAATGAAATTTTGTAATTTTAAGGAAGTGTGTAACTGGAGAATGCCATCCTGAGTTAGGCATCCCAATTGCAAAAGAACACACACGGAATGCACTCACTGATAAGCTTGGAATACCCAAGTCTCAACTCTCATATGAAATCATTCCCATGAAGAAGTAAGGAGAGGGTCCTGGCCCTGGAAAGGCTCAGTGTAGCATTTCAGGGAATACCAAGACAGGGAAACAGGGAAGAGGTGATTGGTGGACAGAGGGAGGCAAGGGAGCTTATGCGACTTTTGAGGACTTTCCTAGGTTTCCTGGAAAGGGGATATCATTTAAAATGTAAACAAAGAATATATCAAATAAAAAAAAAGAAAAAAACGGAAGGGTAAAGAGAGAACATCAAAAAAAATTAGAAAATATTATGTGTGTGTGTTTCTGTGCGTGTGTTTGTGTGTGTGTGTGTGTGTGTGTGTGTGTGTGTGTGTGTGTATGTATGTGTGTGAATTTCTCACAGGAAAAACTGCATATAAAAGGAGTGATGAAAAAAGGAATGTGATTTCCTTGAGGTAATTGTATATTCAGTCACATCGATGAAGTTCCAATTCGTTCTCAGCTGTAAGAGTTCTCTTGTGGAGTTTCTTGTGTCTCTTAAATATACTATCATATCATCTGCAAATAGTGATAATTTGACTTCTTCCTTTACGATTTTTATCCCTTTGAACCCCTTTTGTTGTCTAATTGCTCTAACTAGAATATTAAGTACTATATTATATAAATATGGAGATAAAGGGCAGCCTTGTCTAATCTCTATTTTAGTGTGATTGCTTCAAGTTTTTCTCCATTTAGTTTGATGCTGGCTTGTGGTTTGCTATATATTGGCTGAAGTATGTTTAGATATGGGCATTGAATTCCTGTTCTTTCCAAAACTTTAACATAAAAAGATGCTGACTTTTGTCAAGGGGTTTTTCATTATCTAATGAAATGATCGTGTGTTTTTTTTTTTCTTTGAGTTTGCTTATGTAGTGGATTATATTGATAGCTTTCCATATATTGAGCAATTCCTACATCCCTGGTATGAGAGCTACTTGTTCATTTTGAATGATCATTTTGATGTGTTCTTGGATTCAGTTGAAAACAATTTTGAGTATTTATGAACTGATATTCATAAGGGAAGTTATTCTAAAGTTCTCTTTTTTTGTTATATCATTGTGTGGTGTTGGTATCAGTATATTTGTGGCTTCATAGAACGAATTGGATAGTGTTCCTTCAATTTCTACTTTGAGGAATACTTTAAAGAGTATTGGAATTAGGTCTCCTTTGAAAGTCTGATAGAATTCTGAACTAAAACCATCTAGTCCTGGGATTTTCTTTTCTTTTTTTTTTTTCTATTTATTTTTACTTTTTTCATTTTCTTTCTTTCTTTCTTTTCTTTTATTTATTTATTTATTTATTTTTTGGTTGGGAGACTGTCAAGGGCCACTTCTAGTTCATTAGGTGTTATTGGACCATTTAGTTTGTATATCTGATCCTGATTAAATTTTGGTAATAGGTAACTGTCTATGAACATATTCATTTCATTCAGATTTTCCAGTAGTGTTGAGTATAGGCTTTTGTTGCACAATCTGACAATTTTTTGAATTTTCTCAGTTTCTGTTATTATTTCTTCCTTTTTCATTTCTGGTTGTGTTAATTTGTATAATGTCTCAGGGTCCTCTGGTTAGTCTGGCTAACAGTTTATCTATCTTGTACATTTCTCTAAGAACCAGTTCCTGGTTTTGTTGATTTTTTGTATAGTTATTTTTGATTCAACTTGTTTGATTTCATCCCTGGGTTTGATGACTTTTTGTCTTCTGCTTCTCTTGAGTGTATTAGCGTCTTTCTGTTCTAAGTCTTTCAGGTGTGCTGTTAAGCTGCTAGTGCAATCTCTCTCAAGCTTAGTTTTGGAGGCATTCAGTGCTAAGAGTTTTCCTCTTAGCACCATTTTCATTGTGTCCCATATATTTGGCAATGTTGTCCCTTCATTTTCTTTAAATTATAAAAAAAAAAATCATTGATTTATTTCTTTATTTATTCCTTGACATGTGTATCAGTGTTCATCTTCCATATATAAGGGACTTTCTGTTCTTTTTGTTGCTATTGAAGACCACCCTTACTCCATAGTGATCCAATACGATTTATCGGATTAGATTGATCTTGATATAGTTACTGAGGTCTGTTTTCTGACCAATTATAGGTTTAAATTTTGGGAAGATACCGTGAGTGCTTAGAAGAAGGTATATTCTTTTGATTTAAGATGTAATGTTCTATAGATATCTATTTAATCCATTTGTTCAAAACATTCTTTTAGTTTCACTGTATCTGTTTAGAGTTTGTTACAGTGATTTGTCCATTGAAAAGAATGGGGTCAAGTCACCCACAATTATTAAGTGGGTTGTGATGTAGCCTTTAAAGTTTCTTTTGTACCTGAGAATTTCCTTTTATTTGGAGCATAGGTGTTCAGAATTGAGAGTTCAACCTGGTAGATTTTTCATTTGTTGAGTATAAGGTGTCCTTCTTTGTCTTATTTGATTACTTTTGGAAGAAAGACAATTTTATACACTATTAGATTGGCTATTCAAGCTTCTTTCCTGGCACCATTTGCTTGGAAATCTGTTTTCCTGCCTTTACTGTGAGGTAGGGTTAACTTTGACACTGCAATGTATTACCTTTATGCAGAAAATTGTCGAGTCATCTTTATATATCTTGTGTGTTATTCAGTGTCTTTTGGGGGGGAATTGAATCCATTGATGTTAACAAATATGAAGAATCAGTGATTGTTGCTTCCTGAAATTGTTTATGTATTTTTTTTTTATATTGGTGTGGTTATGTTCTTTTTTTTTTTGTTTTTGTTTAAAGATTATTCCTTATTTTTTCCATTGTATGGTTTCAATCCATTTGTTCTTGTTTTCCAATTCATTATTCCTGGAAGGGCTAGATTTGTGGAAAAATTAGTATTTTTTATAAAATACCTTGGTTTCTCCATCTAAGGAAATTGACATTTTTGCTGGATATAATACTCTGGACTGGCATTTGTGTTCCCTTAGGTTCTGCATCACATCTGCTCAGCCTTTACTGGATTTTATAGTCTCTGATGAGAAGTCCAGTGTAATTCTGATAGGTCTAACTTTATATGTTACTTGATCATTTTCACTTATTGCTTTAGTATTCTTTCCTAGCTTAGCGTATTTGGTATTATAGTTAGTATGTGATAGGAGGATTACTGTTCTCATCAATTTGGAGTTCTGTAGGCTTCTCGTATATCAAGTGTATCTCTCTCTTTAGGTTATGGTAGTTTTCTTCTATAATTTTGTTGACAGATTTTACTGGCCCTTACATTGAAAACTTCACTATCTTCTATAGTTTTAATCCATAGTTTTGGTCTTCTTATTCTGTTGTGGTCTTTCTGTATGATTAGGGTTCACACTCTTTGCATTTTGCATTTTCGTTGACTGTAGAGTCAATGCTTTCTAGGGTATCTTCAGCATCTCAAATTCTTTCTTCTATCTCTTGTATTATCTTGTTGATGTTTGCACTTATGACTCCTATATTTTTTCTCCAAATTTGTTTTCTATTTCCAAATATGTCACCCTTCATTATTCATAGCTGCATTTATTTCTGTTTTTAGATCCTGGATGGTTTTTCTCATTTTTTCATTGTTTATGTTTTCCTGTAATTCTTTAATTGATTTTTGTGTTTTTTTATTTCAGGACTTAGGCCTGTTGACACATGCTCTCCTTCATTTTTTCAAGAATTTTTGTGATTTCTCTTTATGGGCTTCTATCTGTTGACATATATTCTCCTGTATGTCTTTAAGTGATTTTTGTGTTTCCTTTAGAAGGGTTTCTAACTTTTGACTTATGTTCTCCTGAATTTATTTAAGGGTGTTATTTATGTCTTCCTTGAAAACTTCTAGCAGCATCAGGAGGTGTGATTTTAAAACCAGGTCTTGCTTTTCTGCAATGATGGGGTAGATAACCTTCCCTTTGTTAGAGAAATTGGTTCTGTTGGAGCTATGTTGCTTTCGTTTCTGTTGGTGATGTTCTTGACTTTGCCTCTTGCCATCTTGTTATCTCTATTGTAAGATGATGTTGCTGTGTCTGAATGTGGCTTCTCTGTGCTCCTTGGAGGCCCAATCTCTGTGTGTACACTGGTGTGTAAGTACTTTTGCGAAAACCTCTCTCTTGTAGTTATATTTGGGTATGTAAAAATGAGGCTCATTTCAAATCTGGGTGCAGGCAGTAATTGGAAGAATCCAATCCCAGACTGTTTCTAGGCTCTTGTGTCCTCAAGGTGCCTGGCTGTTTCCTCTGAGCAGCAGAAGTTGTCCTACTATACTGCTAGAACTGCGCAGTGCTTATCTACCTTCGTGCATGGCAGATTATAGTCCAAAGCCGGAGACAGAAATTTGAAGGCTCCTCCCTGAGTGTTCCTCATGATCTACTATTAGCTGCAGAACACTTCTCACTGGTGCTGGATGTCTCTTTTGTGTCACTGGGTATATTGCTGGATTCTTGTGCTACATGGAGATGGTACACTGTCACAAATTTCTATTAGGAGGTTTGCTATTGGCAGTAGAGATCCTTGACATAGTACAAAGTCTATTGACAGCTGTATCCCTGGCATCAACTTAGATTCAGAGGACAGAACTCATAATGGGCATAGAGCTCTTCTACAGCAACAGGATGATTCAGTCACATCAATTACTCTTCTGTTAGCAGCAAGGATATTACTTATAACAAGGTGTAAAAAGATATAATGCATGAATGTATCAGAAATGTTGCCATAGTTTTCATGGTGGTAGGATCTTAGACTTCAATATGATATCTTGTGCACACTAAAAATACATAACTCAATATGAGGATACCTTTCAGTATGAAACTTGAAATTAAGCCTTTTCTCATTTAAAAACACAGATTGCTGCCATCAACAGCATTTTGGTTTGTTTCTGGTTTTTTGTTTTGTTTTGTTTGGGTGGGGGAACTAGAAAATATGAATACTGACATGGAATTTAATATACAACACTTCTGTCCACAGTAAACATAGACACCACCAATCTATTCAGAGACAACACTGACTACAGATATCAATGTGTATAAAAAATCTAACAATGAATGGGTGATATCAAAATATTTGTCATAGTAGAGAGGATGACTGATATCACATTCTGGCTCCATGTGTCACTAAGGATGATTAAAATCCAGGTTGCCTGTGGCATTCATAATCTTGGATATATCATGGTGTCTCTTTATTGCCAGGACGAATCGGGAGCTTCAAAATATTTTCACAGAGAATGAATGACAGTGAACAGGAAGCACATCATTACTAAAAGGATGGATTATTGTCATCAAATTTGTTATAGTTGAGAGTGTATTTCTTAACATTTAAATCACAGGTGACAAAACATGCATCGCTGACATCAGCATAGATTCCAATGTCAATTGGTATCACTCATATTAATGTGGTTCTAAATAAGAGAAACTGATTACTTACAGCATTGCTGTTTACAAAATCTAAAAATGTAAAAATGCAATGCTGGCTCTTCTCATGATATATCTATCAATGAACTCATAGTCCACAGCAGGAGATATGCAAAACCATCAGAGCTGTCATCAGAGCTGTGGAAATTAGTATCTAAGACATCATTCTGATCTTCAATCCCAGCTTATTACACTTACCTAAATATAATATCATGAATCAGTACAGATCTTAGAATTCAGCATTCCAAAAGCAGCTGCACAAATCACAGCCATCATGAAGGTCTCCATCAGCAAGTGAAAGTATGGACTCCATCATGATTGTTGGCTACTTCATGTAGCAGTGACATCAACATATTATCAATTTGCAGGTAGGATCAAAAGCATTAACGGTACACTCAGTAGATGCACACAGCATTTACCTCATTAAGACATTAGGCAGGATTTTTGATTATTAATATTACTACCAACTCTGATTTTTGTGGTCACTCTCATATTATTGTGGCCACAAAAGAGACAGCAGGGATCACTGACGCATGGCTGTGAGAGACCTAACGATTAATGGAAATAAAATGGTGTCTGCTGTCACGTTTCAGGTCACTTCACTATATCATAGAACATAGAATTCTGTATGGCATGAGGGAGTAGTAATGACCTTGACCTTCACGTTTGACCCTGCTGGCCTCAGATTTCTTTGACATTAACAATCTCTTCAGAAACGTCATGGAAAATGGGTTTCAAGATGAGTACTAGAGGCAGTGGGAATGATTGCCATTGTCATAGTTCCTGCAGGTACTTTAGCTATTTAATATTTTAGAAATAATAACATGGTTCTTAATGACAGCACACATACCTCACTTCAAGATTGCCAATGGTCACATAGATCTTTAGCAACACCATGGTGTCTTTTGCCACAGTTTATATCAGTGACATCAAGATAGATTCAGATGGAAGAAGATTTTATGTTCATAAACTACTTCTTCAGTGTCAGGACATCATTACCTCTTCTGGTGGCAGAAGGATCTTATAAATTACATGGTAAACATTGATACCTGTGTGCATGCATCACAGATATTTACATAGCTTCTTATTGCAGGTAAGATCTAAGACATCAATCAGATCTCTAGGGCCAACTCAGAACACTTAACTCAAATTGATTTTGAGTGCACTATGGACCTTTGAACTTAATGGATTCTCATGCAGCAGAAAGATCATAGTCATCATCATGGTCTCCAACAGCAACAGGAACCATGACTAAATTATGACTGCTCTTCACCATATGCACTACTTACACAAACAAATTTTCAGGTTCCAGGTACTATCATATACATAAAATGGTTCCAGTAGAAGCACACAACACTTACCACATTACACACTTCAGCAGCAGCACTGACGAGGGATTTCACAATAGACACTTCTGGCTGAAGAATTCCAAAAAAAAAAGAAAATGGAACTTTTAAATGACCCCACAGACAATTTGTTTCATCATAGTTACCAGTGGCATCATGCGTTAGTACTCTCAATACATTTTCCTGGCAGTTGGGATCAAAGATATCTTCAATCTTCTCAAAAGTGGCAATCTGAATCAGTTACAACCTGCTTCTGTTTAGCAAAAGGGATCTCGAATTTATGGTGAATTTCTATTTTCTACAAGTTCATAGAAAGTTTAAAAGCATAACTAAGTTAAAAGTGAAGTTTTTTATGAATAAACCCAGTCAATATTTTATCTTCTGCCCTAGCACCTATAATAACTCCTAGTACCCTTTTTAGGACCTTTGTCTAATTGTTTTATAACCACTTAACATGTGGTCTGAGTAGGAGAAAGTCAGGTTAATATGTAAGAGCAATTAACTTTTGACACTTTGGAGACTGGTAATGTTTTCATTGCAGTTTGACTATAGAAAAGGACTTAGGGGTAGTCCCATTATAAAAGAGCTTAAATAATTACAGATTTAATTTTAGGATTTTTTTTCTTTTTTTTGGTTTTGTTTTGTTTTGTTTTGTTTTGTTTTGTTTTGTTTTGTTTTTTTTTGAGACAATGTTTCTCTGTAGAGCCCTGACTGTCCTCGAACAAACTCTGTAGACTAGACTGGCCTCAAGCTCAGAAATCCACTTGTTTCTCTCTCCCAGTCTGCTGGGATTACAGGCAGCAAGTGACACCACCGCCCAGTGATTTTAGGAATTCTTATTGAATCATCATTAAATGTAATGTTATCTATTTGTCTATATAGCATCACTATAAGACAGTACATCTTCATGGATCTACAGAGATCTGCTCCAAATCGGTGTGCTATTACATATTGATTATTATAAATGTATAATCATAACAGGAAAAGCATATAAATAGCAGGAGTCTTTCCTAAAATAAATCCCCCAAAGCCTATCTCAATGGGGGTTCACCTGTCACAGATCATATAATAATCTAATGCAAGCATTTCAGGACGATCATCCGCTAGTATATTAGCTTGCCACATTATAGATTCTGACAAAAGTTTATTTGGGGTAATAGTTTCAGAGTTTTAGAACCTATTACCATCATGGCAGAGAACAATTCACATTTAAACAATAATAGAAGTGATCATTCCCTACTCTCTCGAGATCCTGTTTAATATTTGAGCTTACAGGCTTTTATTTAAAAAAAATGTTTCAATTCTATATCACCTGTTTTCTTTTGTGAAGATTTACACTAAGAATACTCATTTTCTTTCCACTTTTATCTAAAAAGCTTATTACTTTGTTTAAAAAAATTCATTGTGTACCACTTTGAAAGACAGAAGCTTGGTATTTTAATGGAAAAGATTAAGACATATCTATCAAAATATGGAGATGATATTTATGAGACGATACCTTTCTATTGTTGTGATAAAAAAGTCATGAACTGATGGGAAGGCAAGGATTATATCATCATTCAGTTTGTTGATTATCACAAAGAAGTCAGGACAAGATATTTAAACTTGCTTTGCATAGTATGCTCTGTCTATTTTCTCATACAAGCCAGAATTTTCACTACCTATGGTAGGATGGGACTACTACACCAATGACCTATGAAGAAAATGCCTCACAACTTGTCTATAAGATAATCTGAAAAGGGTAGTTTCTTCAAATAAGGTTTTCTTCCCAAATATGTCTATTTTGTGTCTAATTAATAAAATTGATAAAAGGCAACACAACAGATAATGAATTATTTCTACTGAATATATGCTAGTACTCAAGATATCCTCAATAATGCAGTTTCTATTCTAGTGTTATAGTTCAACAACATTTATTTTCATCTAATTTATACCATACAATACATCTTTCAGATTGCATACTCTCCTCTCAATTTTTAAATACCGATTTTGTGGGTTTTTCTTTTTTGGTGTTGTTGCTGTAATTTTCCTTTTATGTTTTACCATTAAAGAGGTATTAGTTTCTTGAAAATTTGTATTGTCTAGTACTTTCAAAATTTGAAGCATGGTAATTTATATTAAAAATTAGTAACTTGTACATATACATTATGCATTATTCATGAGCAAACTCTTAAAACCTATAGAAAAAGAAATCACTTGGTACAAGAGGTAGAGTACCTTGAACGGATATATGCACATACTTGGATATTGTGAAGCTATGGGACAGAAAACTGACAACCATTTGTAGATAGAGTATTGGTGAAGTATCAAATATGGAATTCACTGAGCTCATTTCTCTAGCTTACAACTTGATTCTTGATTGTGATAATTACAAAAGTCAATAAATGTGATAATTACAGAAGTCAATAGGATTAAAAGAGGAACAAAATGCACACGGGAGGAGATACAGAGACAAAGTCTGGACGAGACTGAAGAAAATGACATCTAGAGCCTGCCCTACTTGGGGAAACATCATTAATTTTTAACAAACCCAGACACCTTTTCAGATGCCAACAAATGCTTGCTTACAGTGTACTGATATAGCTGTCTCCTGAGGTGTTCTGCCAATGCCTGATAAATAAAGAGCGGGATGGTCTAAGCCAGCCTCTGGATCGAGCACTGAGGACACAATGGAGGTGATTGAGAAAGGACCCATGGAGCTGAAGAGGTTTGCAACCCTATAGGAGGAGCAATAAAATGTACCATACAGGACACCCAGTACTCCCAGGGAAAAAACCACCAATCAAAGAGTACACAGGGAGGGACTCAATGCTACATCCATATATTTTGCAAACTTAACCTTACGTGAAGAAGATGCCATAGAAAACAATGAACGGTAAAACTCCAAAAGCTTCTAAACAAAACATCCAGGAAGTCCAGGACACAATGAGAAGCCCAAATTTCAGGATACTAAGTAGAGAAAAGTGTAAAGATTCCCAATTAAAGGGCAAGAAAATATTTTCAACAAAATTATAGAAGTAAACTTCCCTAAATTAAAGAATGAGATAACAATGATCATACAATAATCTATAGAACTCTAAAGTCTTGGAAATAAGAGGAAATCAAGGCTCATATATAAACATAGTAAAAACAATATTCAGCAAACTGGTAACCAACATCAATATAAATGGAGAGAAACTTGAAGCAATCCCACTAAATCTGTGACTAGACAATGCTGCCCCCTCTCCATGTCTTTTCAATATTGTACTTGAAGTACTAGCAAGGGCAACTAGAGGTCAAAGGCATACAAATTGGAAAAGAAGAGGTCAAACTATCACTATTTGCCGATGATATGATAGTATATTTAAATGACCCCCCGCCCCTCAAAAAAATTCACTAGAGACCTCCTACAGCTGAAAAACAACTTCAGTAAAGTGGCTGGTTATAAAATCAAATCAAGACTTCCAATACTCAAAGGATAAGCAGGCTGAGAAAGAAATTAGGGAAATAACACACTTCACAGTAGCCACAAACAATATAAAGTACCTTGGTATGACTCTGATCATACAAGTGAAAGATCTGTATGACAATAATGTCAAGTCTCCAGAAGGAATTCGAAGAAGACATCAGAAATTGGAAAAATCTTCAAAGCTTGTGGATTGTCAGGATTAATATAGTTACAATGGCCATCTTGCCAAAAGCAATATACAGATCGAATGTAATACCCATCAAAACCCCAAGTCAGTTCTTCATAGAGTTAGAAAGAGCAATTCTCAAATTCATCTGGAATAATAAAAAACCCACAATAGCTAAATCTATTCTCAACAGCAAAATTAATTCTGGGGGAATTAGTATCCCAGACCTCAAGAAATACTACAGAGCAATAGTGTTAAAATGCATTGTATCGATAGAGTAGCAAGCAGGTGGATTAGTGGTATAGGACTGAACCCACACAGCTATGGTCACTTGTTCTGACCCACAGTAACTAGTTATTCAGGAAACTGAGGGGAACCCAAGCCTGTAAGAGAGAAAGGGGCTGGAAAGACAAAGCAAGGCCAACAAAAAGGAGTATCTTGTCAAATTTCTTTAAAGAAAAGAAAAACGCCTGGTTTTGAACACTAAGTAAGAGGAAGTGGGGAGGGGCTGAGGGGGATGCTAAAAGCACAGAAGGAAGAACGGTCATCTGGGATGGATGTTGGCTGTGGCATCCAGCAGCGTTTCTGGAATGCTGGTTCCACCCAGACAACACCAGTTGTTCCACCAGGATAAGAACTAGCTGATCAGCTTTGTGTGAAGACGGGGTTGGTTCAGCCATGAACATAAAGGTCAGTGGAATCTCAACGTGAGAGCTGTTGAAGGTCTGATTTTTCACAATTTGGTCTTCCACAGTCACTAATCTTTGACAAAGGAGCAGAAAACATCCACTGGAAAAGAGACATCCTTTTCAACAAATCCTTTCCTAATCACTTAGTTGCTTTTTTTTCTGCTTGACAGTGTCCTTTGCCTTTCAGAAACTTTGTAATTTTATGAGGTCCCATTTGTCAATTCTTGATCTTAGAGCATAAGCTATTATCTTAGAGCATAAGCTTAGAGCACCGCACTTTTGTCCTGTGCCCATGCTCTCAAGGGTCTTCCCCAATTTCTTTTCTATTATTTTCAGTGTCTCTGGTTTTATGAGGAGGTTATTGATCCACTTGCATTTCAACTTAGTAGAAGGAGATAAGGATATATCAATTTGTATTCTTCTCAAAGCTAACCTCCAGTTGAGGCTGCACCATTTTTTGAAAAGGCTATCTTCTTTCCGCTGGAATCGTTTAATCTCCTTTGTGAAAGATCAAGTGGTCAAAGGTGTGAGGGTTCATTTCTGGATCTTAAATCCTATTCCATTGATCCACCTGCCTGTCATTGCACAAATACTATGCAGTTTTTAACATTATTGCTCTGTACTCTTGCTTGAGGTCCAGTATACTAATTCCCCTGAAACGTCTTTTACTGTTGACAATAGTTTTAGCAATCCTATTTTTTTTTGTTTTGTTTTTTGTTTTTTGTTTTTTTAATTCTAGATGAATTGGTGAATTGCTCATTCAATCTCTATGAAGATCTGATTTGGTATTTTGATGGTGAATGCACTGAATATGTATATTACTTTTGTCAAGATAGCCATTTTTACTATATTAATCCAGCCAATCCAGGAGCATAGAAGATTTTTCCATTTTCTGAGGTCTTCTTCCATTTCCTTCTTCTCATACTTGAACTTATTCTCATACAGATTTTTCCCTTTTTGGTTAGAGTCAACCCAAGATACTTTATATTGTTTGTGACTATTATGATGGGTGTCATTTCTCTAATTTCTTTCTCAGCCTGCTTCTCCTTTGAGTATAGGAAGGCTACTGATTACCTTGAGTTGATTTTATAACCAGCTACTTTCCTTAAGTTGTTTATCAGCTGTAGTTTCTCTTGAGTATTTAGGGTCACTTAAGTATACTATCATATCATCTGCAAATAGTATGGAGGGGCAGCCTTGTCTAGTCCCTGATTTTAGTTGGATTGCTTCAAGATTCTCTCCATTTTGTTTGATGTTGGAAAGCAGTTTGCTGTATGTTGCCTTTACTATGTTTAGGTATGGGCCTTGAATTCCTTTTCTTTCCAAGATTTTTATCATGAGAGGATGCTGAATTTTGTCACAATCATTTTCAGTATCTAATCAAATGACTGTGTATGTTTTTTTTTTCCTTTGAGTTTGTTTATGTGATGGATAGAATTGATGGATTTCTGTATATTGAACCATCCCTGCATCCCTGGGATGTAGCCTACTTGATTAGGTTGAATAATTGTTTTGATGTGTTCTCGGATTCAGTTGGCAAGACTTTTATTGAGTATTTTTGCATTGATATTCATAATGGCTACTGCCCTGTTGTTCTACTTCTTTGTTGGATCTTTATGTGGCTTTGTGATCAGCATACATGTGACTTCATAGAACGAGTTGGGTAGAGTACCTTCTGTTTCTATTTTATGGAATAATTTGAAGAGTATTGGTATTAAGTCTTCTTTGAAGGTCTGATAGAATTGTGCACTAAAATCTAATAGTCTTATGCTGTTTTTGGTTGGAATGCTTTTTGTGAGTCGTTTTATTTCTTTATGGGTTATGGAACTGTTTAGTTGATATATTTGATCCTGATATAATTTTGGTATTTGGTACCAGTATAGGAAATTGCCCATTGCCTCCAGATTTACTAGTTGTGTTCAGTATAGACTTTTGTAGCAGGATCTGTTAATTTTTTTTGAATTTCCTCAGTTTCTGTTATTATATCTCCCTTTTCAATTCTTTTTTTTTTTTTTTTAAATCGATACTGCATCTGTTCCCTTTGGTTAGTCTGGCTAAGGGTTTTTCTATCTTGTTGATATTTGTCAAAGAACCAGCTCATGGTTATGTTGATAGTTTGTATGGTTCTCTTTTTTTCTCCTTGTTTGATTTCAACCCTAAGTTTGATGATTTCCTGTCTTCTTCTCATCCTGGGTGAATTAGCTTCTTTATGTATCAGGGCTCTCAATTGTGCCCTTAAATTTCTAGTGTATGCTCTCTCCATTTTCTTTTTGGAGATACTCACGGCTATGAATTTTCCTCTTAGTAAGGCTTTCTTTGTATCCCAAAGATTTGGGTATGTTGTTACTTCATTTTCGTCAAATTCTAAAAGTCTTTAATTTCTTTATTTCTTCTTTGTCCAAGGTATCATTGAGTAGAGTGTTGTTCAGCCTCCATGCTTATGAGGGCTTTCTGGTGTTTTTGTTGTTATTGAAGACCACTCTTACTCCAATGTGATCTGATAGGGGCCATGGGATTATTTTGATGTTCTTATATTTGTTGAGGTCTGTCTTGTGATGAATTATATGGTTGATTTTGGACAAGGTACCAAGAGGTGCTGATAAATAGGTATATTCTTTTGCTTTAGGATGAAAAGTTCACTACATATCTGTTTAATCCAATTGGTCCAATGCTTCCATTACTTTCACTGTGTCCTTGTTTAGTTTCAGTTTTCTTGGTCGGTCCATTGAAGAGAGTGGAATGTTGAACATGCCCACATTTATCCTGACAGGCAAAAATGTGTACTTTGAGCTTTAGAAAAGTATCTTTTATGAATGAGGGTGCCCATGCATTTAGAGCATAGTTTTTATGAATTCTTCTTGGTGGATTTTTAACATGACCAGTAATAAGTGTCTTTCCTTGTCTCTTTTGATGACTTTAGGTTAAAAGTCAATTTTATCTGATATTAGAATGGCTAATCCGGCATGTTTCCTAAGACCATTTGCTTGTAGAATTGTCTTCCAGACTTTAACCCAGATTTGTGACTTTTCTATTATTTTATGATAGGTTGAGTATGACCCGTGTGTGTGTGTGTGTGTGTGTGTGTGTGTGTGTGTGTGCGTGTGTACATGTGTGTAGGTGTGTGTTTGTGTTTTGTGTGTATATATGTGAGTGTGTGAACCTGGGTGTGCAAGTCTGTATGGAACACACTGTTAAGCTAATATTTTGTTCTTAAACTGATGATATTTAATTTGCCTGTCTCAGATTCAGGAGTCATTATGACAAAATGTTTACAGCAACTATATATATATGTGTGTGTGTGTGTGTGTGTGTGTGCATATATATGTATGTGCATATATATATATATATATGTATATATATATATGTATATATGTATATGTGTGTGTGTCTTTGTGTGTATAAGTATATACATATATATGTGTGTATATATATAATTATTTAAATATTTCAAATGTGTGATGTGTTCAAAACATGATATTACAGACAAAAGTTTCAACACTGTCTATTGTACCCTGTAACAGTCAAATTATAAAAATATTATGTAACTTTTCTAAACAATACGCATGCACAGTCACACACAAACATACAAACACATGACTACATCAAATAAAATAATGGGTTCTTATATTTTCTTTCAATCACAAGACATCTAATTGTATATATATATATGATCCAAAATTCAGAAGAATTACTTAAAACTAAAATCTCTAATTTAAATGTCTGATAATAGATCATCTTCATTGTAAGTTCAAATATTGACAATCATCTCCTCTGAGACTAATAATGCTGTTAATATAATATGAATGACATTCTCAAAATAATTTTAATTGTTATTAATAGACAGCAGAAGTAGGACAAACATATGGTCTTTCAAAAAAATTCATTTTAGTTTCTTTAACTCTCCAATATATAAGTAAATTTCACTTACCAACTATACTTAAAAGGCACGTTTTTAATTTATACATTTTTTTCATTTTCACTCAAGTGAGTTGATTACTTTATTGAAAAACTGTGAGTATTTCCAAGTGTAGACTAAATGTGAGTTGAGAGGAAATGACAAGAATGATGACAGACTGATAGTCTGGATATTCATATATTTTGAACCTGCTTCAATCAGACACAACCATTTTCTGTGCTGGGAACTTAAAGTGACTTATTATGGTTGAAAACAAAATTTTCTCAATTATTCTCTTCTGAACATTTCAACAACAACAATAACAACAACAACAACAAACAACAAAAACTAAAAAAAAAAAAAAAAAAAAGAAAGAAAGAAAAGGCAGATTTCATATGGCCAAGGCTGGATAATAAAAAAGGAAGAATATCCAGGAGTCAAAAATGTGGATATTTTGACTTGGAGACATTTTGCGTTCTTAAAGATGGAGAGGAGGTTCTATCATTAGCATACTACAGGAGATGGAGTATTTTGGAGAGGTGTAGGAATCTACATGGTGACTTTAAAATGTACATATATTTTTACTTCCCACAATCAATGTTGATATCCATATAGGAACCACCAGCAAGCAGCAAGGCAAATGACACCTTGTTCAGGACTAGAACAATGTTTTGAATTTTTGAAAGCTGCCATATTTTTTGTTTGTTTGTTTTCTGATTTGACAGGGATCAGTAATCATAACAGTTTTGGCAGCTCTACTGAACATCAGAATCTTATAAGTAGGTGTCTTTGGCTTGAATTGTTTAGATTAATGATATTTAAACTTGAGAGTATAATATATACCAGCAGCTCATTTCTAAGCTTTACCTGTTCAAGACATATTGAAGAAGGGATAATCATATTACAATGAAATTTCTGAAGAAACACATATACAGGCCAATATAGGAAATGCCAGAGTGGTCACATGTATTAAAAGCCATCTAAATTTTTTAACTCTGTTTCAATTTTTAATTTCTTACTATCCTTCTCACTAGCATATCTTTTATGTTAAAAATTACAACTATCTTTAAAGAACACATAGTTAATTATTTGTGAGTTGCATATATTATAAATGTTGCTATAATCCTCAATATTCCCTATACAATTTATTTACTGTGTTTTCATATCATAAAATTAAAACACAGTATGAACATTTATTTATGAATTGAAGACTTGTTCTGTTAGGTGGAAACCTGTGCCAGGAGAACCATATATATAATATATTGTGGTTATATATATATATATATATATATATATATATATATATATATATATATATATATATATATATTATTTTATGGAAAACCTTTTGATGGAAGACATGGGAGGAATATATCCGAATTTTCTTTGCCAATAGTCCATGGAACTCACAAGGGAAAAAATGAATAAAAGATATCTATTCCTGGGATAAAGCCTACTTGATCAAGGTGGATGATCGTTTTGTTGTGTTCTTGGATTCGGTTGGCAAGAATTTTATTTAGTATTTTTGCATCGATGTTCATAAGAGAGATAGGTCTGAAGTTTTCCTTCTTTGTTGGATCTTTGTTTGGTTTTGGTATCAGCGTAATTGTGGCTTCGTAGAAGGAATTGGGTAGAGTTCCTTCTGTTACTATTTTGTGGAATAGTTTGAAGATTATTGGTGTTAGGTCTTCTTTGAAAGTCTGATAGAATTCTGCACTGAAACCATCTGGTCCTGTGCTTTTTTTTTGATTGGAAGACTTTCTATGACCCCTTCTATTTCTTTAGGGGTTATGGGAGAGTTTAGATGATCTATTTCGTCCTGATTTAATTTTGGTATTTGGTATCTCTCTAGGAAATTGTCCATTTCCTCCAGATTCTCCAGTTTTTTTAGTATAGGCTTTTGTAGTAGGATCTGATGATTTTTTGGATTTCCTCAGTTTCTGTTGTAATATCTCCCTTTTCATTTCTAATTTTGTTAATTTGGATATGTTCTCTGTGCCCTTTGGTCAGTCTGGCTAAGGGTTTATCTATCTTGTTGATTTTCTCAAAGAACCAGCTCCTGGACTCCTTGATACTTGTTTGGTTCTCTTTGTTTCCACTTGATTGATTTCAGCCCTGAGTTTGATGATTTCCTTTCTTCTACTCCTCCTGGATGAAATAGCTTCTTTTTGTTCCAGGGCTTTCAGCAGGGTTGAATCCAAGAACACATCAAAATGATCATCCACCGTGATCAAGTAGGCTTTATCCCGGGAATGCGGGGTTGGTTCAAAATATGGAAATTCAACAATGGAATCCACTACATAAACAAATTCAAAGAAAAAAACAACATGGTCATCTTATTGGATGCTGAAAAAGCATTTGACAAAATTAAGCATTCTTTCATGCTTAAAGTCTTGGAAAGAACAGAATTCAAAGCCCATACCTAAACATCGTTAAAACAATATACAGCAAACCGGTAGCCAGCATCAAACTAAATGGAGAGAAACTTGAAGCAATCCCACTAAAATCAGGGACTAGATAGGGCTGTCCCCTTTCTCCTTATCTTTTCAATATTGTACTTGAGGTGCTAGCTTGGGCAATTAGACAACAAAAGAGGTCAAAGGGATAAAAATGTTAAAGGACGAAGTCAAACTATCATTATTTGCAGATGACATGATATTCTACCTAAGTGACCCAAAAAACTCCACTAGAGAACTCCTAGAGCTGATAAACAACTTCAGCAAATTAGCAGGTTATAAATTCAACTCAAGCAAATCAGTGGCCTTCCTATACTCAAAGGATAAGCAGGCTGAGAAAGAAATTAGGGTAATGACCCCCTTCATAATAGCCACAAACAGTATAAAGTACCTTGGAGTGACTCTTACCAACCATGGGAAAGATCTGTATGACAAGAACTTCAAGACTCTGAAGAAGGAAATGGAAGAAGACCTCAAAAAATGGGAAAACCTCTCATGATCATGGATCGGCAGGACCAATATAGTTAAAATGGCCATTTTGCCAGAAGCAATCTACAGATTCAATGCAATACCCATCAAAATCCCAACTCAATTCTTCACAGAGTTAAAAAGAACAATTATCAAATTCATCTGGAATAACAAAAAACCCAGGATAGCTAAAACTATTCTCAGCAACAAAATAAATTCTGGGGGAATCAGTTTCCCTGACCTCAAGCAATACTACAGAGCAATAGTGTTAAAAACTGCATGTTAATAGTACAGTGACCGGCAGACTGATCAATGGAACAGGATTGAAGATCCAGAAATGAACCCACACACGTATGGCCACTTGATCCTAGACAAAGGAGCTGAAAACATCCAATGGAAAAATGGTAGCCTTTTCAACAAATGGTGCTGGTTCAACCGGAGGTCAGCATGCAGAAGAATGCGAATTGATCTATCCTTGTCTCCTTGTACTAAGCTCAAATCCAAATGGATCAAGGAACTCCACATAAAGCCAGATACTCTGAAGCTAATAGAAAAGAAACTGGGGAAGACCCTTGAGGAAATCGGTATAGGGAGAAAGTTTCTGAACAGAACACCAATTGCATATGCTCTAAGATCAAGAATTGACAAATGGGACCTAATAAAATTACAAAGTTTCTGTATGGCAAAGGACACCATCAATAGCACAAATCGACAACCAACAAATTGGGAAAAGATCTTCACAAATCCTACATCGGATAGAGGGCTAATATCCAATATATATAAAGAACTCAAGAAGTTAGACTCCAGAAAACCAAACAACCCTATTAAAAATGGGGTACAGAGTTAAACAAAGAATTCTCACCTGAATAATTCGAATGGCAGAGAAGCATCTTAAAAATGCTCAACTTCATTAGTTATTAGGGAAATGCAAATCAAAACAACCATGAGATGTCACCTTACACCAGTCAGAATGGGTAAGATTAACAATTCAGGAGACAGCAGGTGTTGGCGAGGATGTGGAGAAAGAGGAACACTCCTCTGTAGGGAGCTGCTTGCTTGTTAACTGTCGTTAACTGTTGTTAACAGTTAACAAGTCCTTATTTGGGTGGAGACTGTTGAGTCTTGCGTCTTCCGCATGGATACAACCTATCAGCAATGCCCACTTGGCTAAGCCTGATTGGCTGGCTATTAGTATTTAAGGGCTGGGCTGATTCTCTTGGGGTCAGAAGAAGTAGTACAGGGTCAGAAGAAGAAGTACAGGGGAGAAGAAGAAGTACAACGGTCCTGAGTAAACTGCTTGAAGAAGATCTTCCTGTGTTGAGTCATTCCTTGCCAGAGAGGGTGGTCGTGACAACTTGCAACAAATGGGACAAGGTAAAGTTCTCGGTATTGAGAGACTATAAAGTTCCTGGTTAAATGGTACAAGGTAAAGTTCTCAGTATTGAGAGACTATAAAGTTCCTGGTTAAATGGTACAAGGTAAAGTTCTCGGTATTGAGAGACTATAAAGTTTCCCAGTAAGTGGGACAAAGTAAAGTTCTTGGTGAGAGACAATAAAATTCCCAGGTAAGAAGGGACAAAGGGAAAGGTCCTCAGTACAAGAGGCTATAAAGACTCTAGTGTGGAGCGATAAAGTTCCCAAGGCAAGGTGGGACATAAGGGACCGTTAAAAATGGGCAGCCTGCTCCCCTCTGTAGACAAAGAGGGAGAGAAAACGTTGCAGAAGGCAAATTGAAAGTGAAAGTAATGTCCAGGCATGTTTAAGTTCGCAGATTAGCAACCTAGTGAAGAGTAAAGAGTTACAATTTATAGCAACCTAGTGAAAAGTAAAAAGTTACAACTTATGGACCCTGCTCTGATTGCAGTGTCCTACATTTTTTCCTGCGTTCTTTTTTGGGGAGTTGTGTTCTGGTTTTGCTGACCGACGTGCAACCCCGGTGATCGCAAGTAAAAGGACTTAGAGCCTTAATTTTTAAAATGGGGACCTCACAGTCTCATCCAATTTTTCTGGCTCTTAAAGATCAAGAAAACGACCTTAGAGAGATTTCTTAATGAATGTAATACCATGGCACCCTGGTTCGCTGTTTATGGCAGCCTAACGGTCGCCTGCTGGGATAGGTTAGGAAAGGTTCTGGACTTAGCCTGGGATTAGGGCACACTCAAAGGAGGAGTAAAACCTATTTGGAAGCTTGTTAGGGGCTGTTTAGAAGATAAAAAATGCTGTAAGGCCATAGAGGATGGACAAACTGCATTAGAAATCTTACAAGAGGAAAGATCAGAAAAGGCAGAGAGTGTTAAAGAAAAAGGGGCAAAGTCTTTCTACCCTGCCTCAGAAGGGCTAGGAGATTTCAGTTCAGAAGATTCTGATCTTGAGGAGGAGGAGATACATGCTCTGCTTGAACAGTTGGAGGGAGTGAGCCTAAAACAGAGGAAGAAACTTAGAGATAAGTCAGGAGTGGCAATGCCATCAATGGGTGTGGCTGTCCCCACCCTGCCAGCCCCTTCCACTCCTACACCTAATATAGAGAATACCCAGTATACAGGGAATTCCTTTTGTTCACAAGTTTGGTCACAGGTTTGCACCGAGCTCTCTTTAGCTTATCCAGTGTTTCAGGATCCACAAGGGCAAAGGAGTCATGAGCCTTTATACTTTAAAGTTATCAAATCTCTGGCCGAATCAGTTCGAAATTATGTAACATCCGCTGCATTCACGTTGGCTCAAGTTGAGGCTCTTTGTTTAACAAAACAAAAAGAGGGAATTGGGTATGGTAGAATACCCAAAGAACGACTCTCATTGGCATTATTTTACTGTAAATTTTTTGAATCTGGATAATGATGGTTTGGCTGCAGTTATCGGCACCAATGCCCTAATAATACCTTGAAGGGTTATGTTAAATGGAAGGATGTGCTTACTGGATTATGGCATGACCCTGATCCAGTGTTGCCATGGGTGCCTCAGACTCAACAAGATCCACTGTGGGTGCCTGAGCGGCTGACCAGATGCTGCAATAAAAATGAAGATCCTCCTGCTGTTACTGATTCTTGGCGAGACATTGATGCTGG
Organism: Apodemus sylvaticus; assembly: GCF_947179515.1. Lineage (NCBI taxonomy): Eukaryota > Metazoa > Chordata > Mammalia > Rodentia > Muridae > Apodemus > Apodemus sylvaticus. The sequence goes on from NC_067496.1 coordinate 3,121,933, forward strand.
TGTAGATGGAGCCAAGATGGGCGATCTTGTCGGTGTTCCCGAGACCCATGCTGATACACCATGATACTAAGCTGTATCCTTGTCTTTTTAGTTCTAACAAGTCTCTTGATATACCTTATTCACCTTTAAAGAGGAGGGGGTGTAAATGAAAACTATGCCCTTGCCATCCTTTTGATAGTACTTTCAATTGTTTGCCTGTGGTGCATCTGCAGAATGAGGTTTATCCAACAAAGACAGGTTGCAATGATGGTACAGGCATTCACAGCCATTGAAGCTGGACAGTCCTCCCACGCCTGTCTGGCAGCCATGAAGGCCTAATAAGATGCTTTCCATGTTCAGGATGCGAGGCTAAACACTGCACTCAGGGGCCCATAATTGGAGAGCCCTTGAGGGGAGCATGTTTGACTGCACACGGGTTGGTACCACAGAATGTCTCTGAGCAAAAGGTACCAAATGGGTTTGACGAAATCCACTGGGATGATGGCTCAGAAGGGCGTCGAAACAAGGTCCATGAGTCCACCCGAAGAGCAAATGATATATCAGAGGTCAAACCTCTACTCTCACCTGAATGCATGCTTAAAAAGAAAAAGGAGGAACTGTAGGGAGCTGCTTGCCCATTAACTGTCTTTAACTGTCGTTAACAGTTAACAAGTTCTTATTTGGGTGGAGCCTGGTGAATCTTGCGCCTTCCGCATGGATACAACCTATCAGCAATGCCCACGTGGCTAAGCCTGATTGGCTGGCTATTAGTATTTAAGGGCTGGGCTGATTCTCTTGGAGTCAGAAGAAGAAGTACAGGTGGGGGCGGAGAAGAAGTACAAGGGTCCTGATTAAACTGCTTGAAGAAGATCTTCCTGTGTTGCATCACTCCTTGCCGGCGAGGGTGGTCGTGACACTCCTCCACTTCTGGTGGGGTTGCAAATTGGTACAACCATTCTGGAAAGTAGTCTGGCGGTTCCTCCAAAAACTGGGCACCTCACTTCCAGAAGATCCTGCTATACCACTCCTGGGCATATACCCAGAGGATTCCCTACCATGTAATAAGGATACATGCTCTACTATGTTCATAGACCTATTTATAATTGCCAGATGCTTGAAAGAAACCAGGTATCCCTCAACAGAAGAATAGATGCAAAAAATGTGGTATATCTACACAATGGAGTACTATTCAGCTATTAGAAACAACGAATTCATGAAATTCTTAGGCAAATGAATGGAGCTAGAGAATATCATACTAAGTGAGGTAACCCAGACTCAAAAGGTGAATCATGGCATGCACTCACTAATAAGTGGATATTAACCTAGAAAACTGGAATACCCAAAACATAATCCACACATCAAATGAGGTACAAGAAGAATGGAGGAGTGGCCCCTTGTTCTGAAAAGACTCAGAGAAGCAGTATAGAGCAAAGTCAGAACAGGGAAGTGGGAAGGGTTGGGTGGGCAAACAGGGGGAGGGAAGGGGACTGATGGGACTTTCGGGGAGTTGGTGTCCAGAAAAGGGGAAATCATTTGAAATGTAAATAAATATATCAATAAATTAAAAAAAGACATCTATTCATATTTAATGATGTTTTGTTTAAGTCTAATAAAATGTGAGCATATGCAACATGCTTTCCTTACTTATGACAGGCTTCACTTTAATTAGAACATTTGTATTAATACAAAAATTATTTTCCTTCTTTTTACTACATGATCAAAAGTTCTTTGTATTATACAATGGTTGAGGTTTGGTGAACACATTCCTATACATTTCTAAATTGTTTCATTACAAATTATAGACACATTTATAAAATAATGAATTATTAATGGTGCTATCCAGCTATTTGAAACTTGGAAAGAATAACAATAAACTTGAAATTATTAACAATGGTTTTAAATCATTCTGAAAGTGTTAAAATGTTTAATTTTGTGAGAGTATTTAATAACTTAAAGACATATTTTAGTAATATGAATTGTGTACTAATAGCTCTGTAAATTTAGGATGACCTTGAATTTATATCCCTCCTGTCTTTACCGTCTGATTTTTGGGATTACAGATGTATGCTACACATAATTTTTAACTTGAAATCTTAATATACATTATTAAAACATCCCTCAATTACCTGGAATCATATAACAAACACGTCTACTTGTTAAGTCCAAAGAGAATGGAATCTGAAATGGTATAGTGGGTAGGAGACCTGCTGCTAAGACTGATGCACTCAGTTTGGTTTTTAGGGTACATGCAGTGAAAGTAGAGAATGGACTTCCTGAAGTTTTTTTTTTTTTTTTTTTTTTTTTTTTTTTGAGTTCCTCATAATACTATGTTACGCACACAAACATAATTAAATGTAATTAGTGAGTAACAGCTGAATATCTAATGGTAACTGAGAGGTGCTGGGAGAAGAAGAATAGGTCTTCTTTAAAAGAATGACCCTTCTTAAGCTGACCATCCTCGAGGGGAGAGCCAAACACCCAAGAATACATGGGAGATCTCTGAGTACTGCAACAGCCTGGTCTACAGAGTGAGTTCTAGGACATCTAGGGATACATAGAGAAACCTTCTCTCATAATAAAATAAAGAGTAAAAACCTAAGAAACAGAGAAAAGGAAGAGGAGAAGAAGGAGTGGAGAAAGAAGAATAGAAAGAGGAGAAGATATAGGAAGAGGAGGAGGATGAGCAGAAAGCAAAGGGATAAGCAGAAGAAGAAACAAAAACAAAACGAAAAATTTGGGCACGTTATGGGTTTGTAGGTGCTGGTCTGAGTGAAATTTAGAGAAGGATGAAAATGACCAAATGTACAAAATGCTCAAAGAAGTAATATTTTTAATCTAAAACTTAATAGAAATATGAAGAATATTAATTGAATACCGTACATAACTTCTTTATATTTAGTGTCAGCACATGAACTTAGCACAGCTTTATCCAGAGATCTGAAATGAGCATCCTAGTCCATCATAAGTTCAAAAATATTGGAGTCTCATTTCAAAAGGACTCTAGGATGGTGAGCATTAGCTTTGTAATATTGGTCAATAATTTAACATATCTGGTACACATAGAGATATCCTTAAATGAACAAAATTTGAGCGAAGTTACTTATTTAAGAATACACATTGATAACAATGAAGATAAATTACAACCATTCAAATGTTCTGTGAGGGAGTGGTGTGATGGGAAAGAATAAATGAGCTATGGTTCATCCAAAACTTTGTCATTGCCCTATCAGTCAAAAGGCATAAAATAAAATTAGAGCATTATCCCAATCAGAGACTCCTACATCTCAGAAAATCTAACCCTTGTAGCTACATAAAAACATTAAAAAAGTTTGCTTTTTCACTGCAATACACTTATTTTCTCTGAGGACAAGTTGAACACGTTTTGTGCATTAAATTAATTGAAGTATCAAGGGTAAGAATAATAAACATATGGTAAGCACCCCTTTCCTTCCAACTTCATGAATTTTATTTATTCATTTGCTTGCCCTTTTCAATCATTACATGAAAGGCAGGAAGGTTTGCAGGTTTTACAACAATTAAGCAGGTCCATTAAATAACAATGATGTGGCATTCTGTGGGATATTTGAAGGGTAAGAAATGGGGAAGGAAAACTAAATGGGATGAAATATGATCGGATAGCAGCTGGAAAATATCCAGTGGGAAGGCTTGTCTTTCAGCAATAATGAAGAACAGATGACTAAAATGCAACTGGAGACAATTAGAACAAAGTTATTGCAAAACTATTGATAGAAAAGATTACTAAATCCAAGTTTGTTTCACATGAAAATTACTGCTCTGTCATGCAAGAAGGTTTCAGCTCTGAATTTATTTACAGGTGACCACAGAGAACAAATGACCTCATTTAACAATTATCAGCCATGGAATCCTATGATTTTATGTTTTAGTGAGAAAGAAGATTGAATATTAATTTTAGACAGTGTCCAGGGAAGGAGAAATAACTGAGCACTTGTAATCAACTGCACTTTCTCATCATATTGCCATATCTCCATAGGTAAGTGCTTTCTGTATTTTCAGAACACAGTCAAATTTCATCCATTGCAGAGCAGCTTTTTCCACAAAACAATGGAAGTCTCTTCAGGTGACATCTTTAGTAGTTCTTCCTATATATCAGGGAGAATTGTCAGATTTCTACAAAAGGTAATTTTTGGAACTAGTGCTCTAAAAAATTGGCTCAGGTCCAGGGACACATTAAACTGATGCTACGTTTTAAAATCATTCTGCAGTGCTTCTAAGTGCCAAATCTCATGTTTACTCAGTGGCTTGATTCTGCAAATTTAACAGGATACCAGGAAACCAGTTACTGAACTAAGTTATTGCTGTTGTTAAGACATGGAATTGTTACTCTGAGAAATAGATCTCTGTGTCCTTGACAAAAACAGTGAACCCAATTGGAGTAATGTTGATCTTTGAGCATGGGAAAAGGTCTGGGACCTCAAAATCATTTGAAGGTTATTCTCTCCTAGGGGTAAAATGAAAGACAATGAAAATGTCCCCATTATAATTAAATCCCTAATAAATTCTTTATAAGATTTTCTAGTTGAAATAAATAAGAATTTATTCCTTACTATGCAATGTTTGTGTGTGGGAGAGGGAACAGGATGATAGCATGTTTTATACTTACTGAAGGGGATGGGTAACAGAACTTCCTGATGGGGGAATAACTGAAATAAAATGTAGACTATCTCTTCAAGGAGGGAGTATTCAACAGAGAATCTAGGAAATGAAAATGGGATTGAAAAATGATATGATTTTCTTCTGACACTGTCTCCAGAATAGCATTTTTAAACTCCAGAGACACATGTTGTTATGTGTCATCATTTCTTTAAGGAGTGAACATGGACACAGGCTCAGTATGAGAGTACCATGAGAGAGAAAAAGGAGGGAGGTGATTGGAGAATGGATCGTGAGAAGGCTTATGGGACATATGGGGAGGGGGAACTGGGAAATGAGAAATCATTTGGAATGTAAACAAAATATAGAAAATAATATGATATATATATATATATATATATATATATATATATATATATATATCATTGAGAGAACAGGAAATGAAATGAATATAAGCATTTCAATAGTAGGAAGAAAATGAGAAATGTGAGTGACCCTATTCAGAAAATGGTTATCAATAGCTCATTACTAACAGAAGAAGTTGGAATTAGACTATGAAATACAGTTTCACTTCATCTAAATTTGCAAATTTCTGATATAGAAGTTATTCTAACACTAAATTCTGCTAATTATGCAGGAAGAAAAGATAATCTTTTATATTTTGTGTGAGTTTAATTACTTCAATTAGTTTTGAAAATAATTAGGAATTGCATCATGTGCTAAAATCTGAAATACTCTTTGATGACATGATCATACATCCAGTTGTTTTCAATTGAGGATAAATTCATGTTTAAATATTAATAATATACAAATAGAAAACTGGGACTAATCATCAAGGAATTTACAATAAATTATTGTTTTTCAGCAATATTTTATTGAAGGATGATGAAAGATATTTTTAATGCATTTTGAAAAAAATTACAAAACACTGAAAACAAAGTAAAAGTATAAGCTTAAAATGAATATATATGTAAAATAAAAATTGAGCAGGAAATTATATTCAAGTGGGATTGGCATGTGTGGCCTTGTTGGAATTGGTGTGGCCATGTTGGAGGAAGTGTGTCACTGTGTGAATGGGATTTGAGACATTGCTCCTATCTTCCTAGAAGTCAGTCTTCTGTCTGTCTTTGGGTACATGTATATAACTCTCATTTCCTCCTAAACTATATCTTTCTTAAAGGTGTCAAGTGCCCCATTTGATGATAAGGGACTGAACTGATTCTACTAGCAAACCCCAGTTTATTGTCCTGTAATACTGTTGCCTTTGTCAAAATGTTTCTTAATATCTCCATAACCCAAATGAAGACAATGTGGATGGGATTAAAAAAGAAATAAAAAATAACAGGTTCATTTTTAGACAATAATATACTAGATTGATGTAGTTTGGTGGTGTAATATAGAGGTAGAATACAAAAGGTGACTAAGGTGGAATTCAAGAATTGAAAATACTTAATGATGTAAAATTTAATAGAAATGTGTTAAAGGAAAGAGGGATTTGGGAAATCAGGAGACTCATGAGGTAGAAGATGAAGTCAGCTTTCAAGTGGAAACCATAGTGTTGTGTTCTGAAGATGCATTATTACTAGGACTTATCAGAATGTTGAAAAAGCAGGGTTAAGAGATGAAATATATCATGCTATATTGTGATAAAGTTATATCAAAATAAAGATGAGACTTTGGGATTTGATGAAATTCTCAAGTCTAGGCAGCTTGATCCTGACAATTCTTCCAGTGGCCTGTGGGAGGGAGTCTCCTGTCTGCACTTCAGACAAAATGTTGGACTCTTGGCTTTTCCAACAGCATGTCTTCCTGCATGGTGCTATACACTTCCTGACAAGGTGATAATAGAAGGAATCAAATAGATAATAGAATGGGTGAGATTCCACTTAGATAAGCTTGCTATATATATGTTTGCAGTAACCATGAGATATATCATGTTAGGCATTCTGATGACTGGGTTATTTTTTTTCAAGTAGAAATAAAGAGACATAATTATGTATCAAATTTAAAAGCTATGGATTGGGATGGCTACTCTCAGTGCTCAACTATATTACATCCCAAATGAACTACAATCCAGAAATAGAGGACACATCTGGGATCCAGGTGTTGAGGTTGGAAAACAAAGGATTTTGATTCAAAAACTTTTAGTGGGACGAAACACGTTTGGATCAAGACCTACAAGCATATTAGTCATGAAAACCTTAGGTACAAGCATGGTAGTGCATATACTCATTCACAGGATAAAGTAGAATGCTGATTTCTGATTCCATTCCATTCTTTTTCCGAATAATTTCCAAGTAAACAAAAGCTTAAGTCCAGGAATTATGATATAAGACTTTCATCCCAGCACTCAGATATGAGAGCCCTACAGATCTGTGTTCAAGATCTATCAAGTTCAAGAACTACAGAGGTAGTTCCATGACTTCTAACCTTACAAAATGAGGAAACCACTGAAAACAGGGAGCTTGTATTAATGTAATTGAACAAAGGGGTGGAGAATTCCATCTCCAGCATCCAATAGGATTTGTTAGATTTTGGAATGCTCCTATGAGTTTAAAATGAAGGATAGAACAGTGTCTAGGTAAAACATATGCTGCTTATCTAGATCTCGGAAATGCTAGTGATTAAGACTAGCATCACTGAGGTGAAATCTTCTGGAAATTGTTACAAGATATCACAAAGCATCTGTATTTCAGAGAAAGAGCTCCTGGCAGCCAGGGGATATATAAGAATCTACCAGTATTTAATGGTTTTGAAAGAATGAAAGGGTCTCATTTGTCAATTCTTGATTTTAGACCATAAGATATTGGTGTTAAGTTCAGGAACTTTTCCCCTGTGCCCATGTCTTCAAGGGCCGTCCACCATTTCTTTTATATTATCTTCAGTGGTTCTGGTTTTATGTGGAGGTCCTTGATCCACTTGAGTTGAGTTTAGTACAAGGAGATAACAAGGGATCAATTTGCATTCTTCTGCAGCTGACCTCCAGTTGAGCCAGCACCATTTGTTGAAAAGGTAATCTTTTTTCCACTGTATGGTTTCAGGTCCTTTGTCAAATATCAAATAACCATAGGTGTGTGGGTCCATTTCTGGGTCTTCAATTCTATTCCATTTATCCACCTGCGTGAAACTGTACCAATACCATGCAGTTTTTTTTTCTTTTTTTTTTTATTGATATATTTTTATTTACATTTAAAATGATTTCCCCTTTTCTGGGTCCCCACTCCCAGCAAGTCCTGAAAACCCTCTTCTGTCCCCCTGTACTTCCATCCACCCCTTCCCATTTCCCTGTTCTGGAGTTCCCCTATACTCTTTTTTTTTTTCTTTTTTTTTATTCGATATATTTTTTATTTACATTTCAAATGATTTCCCCTTTTATAGACCTCCACTCCCCGAAAGTCCCATAAGCCCCCTTTTCTCCTCCTGTCCTCCCACCCACCCTTCACACTTCCCCGTTCTGGTTTTGCCCTATACTTCTTCACTGAGTCTTTCTAGAACAAGGGGCCACTCCTCCTTTCTTCTTGTACCTCATTTGATGTATGGATAATGTTTGGGGTATTCCAGTTTTCTAGGTTAATATCCACTTATTAGTGAGTGCATACCATGAGTAACCTTTTGAGTCTAGGTTACCTCACTTAGTATGATGTTTTCTAGCTCCATCCATTTGCCTAAGAATTTCATGAATTCATTTTTTCTAATGGCTGAATAGTACTCCATTGTGTAGATATACCACATTTTTTGCATCCCACTCTTCTGTTGAAGGATACCAGGGTTCTTTCCAGCATTTGGCAATTATAAATAGGGCTGCTATGAACATAGTAGAGCATGTATCCTTATTACATGGTGGGGAATCCTCTGGGTATATGCCCAGGAGTGGTATAGCCGGATCTTCTGGAAGTGAGGTGCCCAGTTTTCGGAGGAACCGCCAGACTGATTTCCAGAGTGGTTGTACCAATTTGCAACCCCACCAGCAGTGGAGGAGTGTACCTCTTTCTCCACATCCTCTCCAACACCTGCTGTCTCCTGAATTTTTAATCTTAACCATTCTGACTGGCTTAAGGTGACATCTCAGGGTTGTTTTGATTTGCATTTCCCTAATGACTAATGAAGTTGAGCATTTTTTAAGATGCTTTACCGCCATCCGAAGTTCTTCAGGTGAGAATTCACTGTTTAACTCTGTACCCCATTTTTTAATAGGGTGGTTTGTTTTTCTGGAGTCTAACTTCTTAAGTTCTTTATATATATTGGATATTAGCCCTTTATCTGATGTAGAATTGGTGAAGATCTTTTCCCAATTTGTTGGTTGCCGATTTGTCCTCTTGATGGTGTCCTTTGCCGTACAGAAACTTTGTAATTTTATGAGGTCCCATTTGTCAATTCTTGATCTTAGGGCATACGCTATTGGTGTTCTGTTCAGAAATTTTCTCCCTGTACCAATCCTCAAGGGTCTTCCCAGTTTCTTTTCTATTAGCTTCAGAGTGTCTGGCTTTATGTGGAGGTCCTTGATCCATTTGTATTTGAGCTTAGTACAAGGCGATAAAGATGGATCAATTCGCATTCTTCTGCATGCTGACCTCCAGTTGAACCAGCACCATTTGTTGAAAAGGCTATCTTTTTTCCATTGGATGTTTTCAGCCCCTTTGTAGAGGATCAAGTGGCCATAGGTGTGTGGGTTCATTTCTGGATCTTCAATCCTGTTCCATTGATCTGCCTGCCTGTCACTAAACCAATACCATGCAGTTTTTAACACTATTGCTCTGTAGTATTTCTTGAGGTCAGGGATACTGATTCCCCCAGATTTTCTTTTGTTGCTGAGAATAGTTTTAGCTATCCTGGGTTTTTTGTTATTCCAGATGAATTTGTTAATTGCTTTTTCTAACTCTGTGAAGAATTGAGTTTGGATTTGATGGGTATTGCATGGAATCTGTATATTGCTTTTGTCAAAATGGACATTTTAACTATATTGATTCTGGCGATCCATGAGAATGGGAGGTTTTCCCATTTTTTGAGGTCTTCTTCCATTTCCTTTTTCAGAGTCTTGAAGTTCTTGTCGTAAAGATCTTTCACATGTTTGGTAAGAGTCACCCCAAGATACTTTATACTGTTTGTGGCTATTGTGAAGGGGGTCATTTCCATAATTTCTTCCTCAGCCTGCTTATCCTTTGAGTATACGAAGGCCACTGATTTACTTGAGTTGATTTTATAACCTGCCACTTTGCTGAAGTTGTTTATCAGCTGTAGGAATTCTCTAGTGGAGTTTATTGGGGCAATTAGGTAGACTATCATGTCATCTGAAAATAATGATAGTTTGACTTCTTCCTTTCCAATTTGTATCCCTTTGACCTCATTATGTTGTCGAATTGCCCGAGCTAGTACCTCAAGTACAATATTGAAAAGATAAGGAGAGAGGGGGAAGCCCTGTCTAGTCCCTGATTTTAGTGGGATTGCTTCAAGTTTCTCTCCATTTAGTTTGATGCTGGCTACCGGTTTGCTGTATATTGCTTTTACTATGTTTAGGTATGGGCGTTGAATTCCCGTCAATGGAAATATTAGTATGTGGAGTATCTTTAACTTTCATGCCATCAAAAGAGTGATTAAATTTAGTGATTATGAAATACATAAACTTATAGTGACTATTGTATTAAGATCTGTACTCTTCAGAGGACTATTACTATAATCACACCTAGGATTTCTTTGTATCCCATAGCTTGTTTGTACATGTTATAGCAGTGTTTCTCAATCTTTCTAATGCTTCAACCCTTTAATACAGTTCCTAATGCCATAGTTATCCCAAAACACAACCATGTTTTTCATTACTTGCCATAATTGTAATGTTAAAATTGTAACTCAATATTTCTTTTTAAAATGTTTGATCAATGTTGAATAAAACTATATAAAGTAACTGATGATCAATTACATGATTAATCTTAAAAAGAATCACTATGCTAAAAGGTCAATTTTGGTTCCTATCATTCCTGCTTTTATGATCCTGAAGAAAGAAGGTGATGGAAGTTATGTGAGAATGTATTTGTGTGACACATAGAAGTGATAAGTGATTGCTTAAAAACAATAATATATAAATATTTCAAATAAGGTAAAGAAATAATTTACATATATCAATATGCAAAGCTACACCTAGTGAAAAACCAGTTAATATAATATAAAGGCTATAGTCTAGAAGAGTATTCTGATTTTATATTTGATTGTAAAAATATTCTGAAGATATTACTAGCACATGCATATTTCTATGTGTATCTTTGTGTGTGTATGTATGTGTGTGTGTGTGCATATATATATATATGCATTTGAAATATACATTGCTGTCCTTCCCTCTTTAGTTGGTCTAGTCTTACATTATTGTGTCCCAAAATGTTGCATTCTTTCCTGTAAAGTATGCTCTGTTTCTATATTGGCTAGTATTACACCTAGCATCCCATTCTTTCTGCCATGTAGAAAATAGAAGTATAAAACTGTATGTCACCTGCAATGTAATGTTTTCCCTTATAAGAATTGCCTTTCTCTTGAAGTATCTTCATAGAACTATGTAAGGCATATATTCTTCTCAGAATTGACCTGCTATGAGAGAGCACTTGTTCTGTAATGGTTTGAAATGTACTCACAGACACATCCAGGGACATAGTTTCAGACCATTATAAATATTAACAAATTCACATTAATTCCCCATTATAGGTGAATGCCCAAATACAAATATATGTTGCTCAGGTACAATATTGAAAATATGAGGAGAGGGGGTAGCCTTGTCTAGTCCCTGCTTTTAATGGATTTGCTTCAAGTTTCTCTCCACTTAATTTGATGCTGGCTACTGGTATATTGTACATTGCTTTTACAATGTTTAGATATAGGCATTAAGTTTCTGTTCTTTCCAAGTCTTTAAAGATGAAAGGGTGATGAATTTTGTCAAATGCTTTTTCAGCATCCAAAGAAATGACCATATTGTCTTTTTTTCTTTGAGTTTGTTTATATAATGGATTGCATTGATGGATTTCCATATATTGAACCATCCCTGCATCCCTGGGATAAACCCTACTTGATCACAATGGATGATCATTTTGATGTGTTCTTGCATTCAGTTGGAAAGAATTTTATTGAGTATTTTTGCATCGATGTTCATAAGGGAAATTGATCTGAAGTTTTCTATCTTTGTTGGAGCTTTGCGTGGTTTTGGTATCAGCATCAATGTGGCTTCATAGAACTAGTTGGGTAGTGTTCCTTCCGTTTCTATTTGGTGGAGTATTTGAAGAGCATTGGTATTAGGTATTCGTTGAAGGTCTGATAGAGTAGTGCACTGAAATCATCTGGTCCTGTGCTTTTTTTTGGTTGGAAGACTGTCTATGACCCATTCTATTTCTTCAGTGGTTATGGAAAAATACCACTGATGATCTATTTAATCTTGATTTAAATTGGTATTTGGTATCTGTCTAGTAAACTGTCCATTTCCTCCAGATTCTCCAGTTGTGTTGAGTATAGGCTTTTGTAGTAGGATATGATGATTTTTTGAATTTCCTCATTTTCTGTTGTTTTATCTCCCTTTTTATTTCTAAGTTTGTTAATCTTGATACTGTCTCTGTTCCCTTTGGTTAGTCAGGCTAAGGGTTTATCTATCTTGTTGATTTTCTTAAAGAAACAGCTCCTGGTTTTGTTGATTCTTTGCATGGTTCTCTTTGTTTCGGCTTGATTGATTTCAGCCCTGAGTTTGATAATTCCCTATCTTCTATTCCTCTTGGGTGAATTTGCTTCTTTTTGTTCCAGAGCTTTCATGTGTGCCATTCAGCTGCTAGTATGTGCTCTCTCCAGTTTCTTTTGGAGGCACTCATCACTATGAGTTTTCCACTTAACACTGCTTTCATTGTGTCCCAAAGATTTGGATATGTTGTGCCTTCATTTTCATTAAATTCTAAAAAGTCTCTGATTTTCTCTGATTTCTTCTTTGGCCAAGGTATCATTAAGTAGAGTATTGTTCAGCCTCCATGTGTATGTGGGCTTTCAGTTGTATTTGTTGCTATTGATGACCTCTCTTACTCCATACTGACTTGATAGGAGGCATAGGATTATTTCAAACTTCTTATATTTGTTGAAGTCTGTCTTGTGACCAGTTATATGGTCGATTTTGGAGAAGGTACCATGACGTGCTGAGAAAATGGTATATACATTTGCTTTACGGTGAAATGTTCTATAAATATCAGTTAAATCCAACTGGTCCAAAGCTCCAATTAGTTTTCTGTGTCCCTTTTAGTTTCTGTTTTTCTGATTGGTCTATTGAGGAGAGTGGAGTGTTGATGTCACCCACAATTATTGTTGTAGGTGCAATGCGTGCTTTGCGCTTTAGTAAAGTTTCTTTAACAAATAAGGGCACATAGATGTTCAGAATTGAGAGTTCTTCCTGGTGGATTTTTCCTTTGACCAGCTATCCTGTCAATATAGGTCCAAAGTGTAGGTCTTATAAAAGATGGTCAAAAGTTTTCCAGGGGTCCAAAAAACAGACAAATGTCTTACAGATACAGTTTTGGAATATCAGGACCAGGTTGACTATATAGACATCATCCATATCACACAGGTAATTCAGTGGGATGATATGTTTTATGCTAAAACTTTTTTATATTCCTAGAACAAGAATCAAGTAGCACTGTTAGTTTGATTTGCATTGTAGTATGAATTGGTTTTAGAAATACTGAGATATTCTTGCTCATACCCAAAGGAGGACTACTAAACTGTTTCTTCACTCAAACACAGTTCAAGCCAGTGTAAATGGAACTCAACAAGCCTGCGTTGAAATAAATAACTGGATACAAGCTTCTCAGTACTCAAATATTGACATAGCCTGATCATTTTTTGATTGGAGATTGTTTAAGTAACTATACTATAAACATGTGTGTGTGTGTGTGTGTACATCATGTACATTATATATACAGCCTTTTAGAAAGCCACATGTTTCTTGATTTCTTCCCATGATTTTGTTAATAATTATCCTTATTGCTATATTTACATAATGGCCATACCAAAAATTATTAGCTAAAATTTTGTTTTACTTAATTATATATAATAATCTTTCAAAAATGAGTAATATAGAAATACTGTGTGCCTGAATATAATTTTTTTTTCCATTTTCCTTCTTTGTGTACTAGGACATCACTTCAGCACAATTCAGTGGCTTCTATTGTAAACATCAAAAGCACATCTCATGCAAGTATTGTACAAAAATATGATTATTTATACAAATAATTTAAACAAATAATTGGAAATGTCTTCCTATCAAACATTCTGATCTTATGAAAAGGGTTTGTAAGAAACAGTAATATTGGAAGGAAAACCTTAATTCTTTCATCATTCATTTTCTATGGAGCTTGTCCATTGATAAATTCGCCTGCATATACATTGTGTTTTGCTTCCTTTTTTTTTTTTTACTCTTATTCTCTTTGTTCCTTCTCTGTTTTGACAGAATCTTTCACAGAATACATAATGGATGTTCATGATAGACAGAATATTACCCCCTCTGCTTATATGTGTGTATTATTGACAGAGAGAAAGAGACTGAGAGAGATAGGTAGAGAGAGGGAGGAAGTGAGAGGGAGAGGAAGAGAGAGTGAAAGACCTTGAGAATGTAACCCGGCTTTGGTTACTCTTAAGCTAATTTGTTGTTACAAAGTTGAAGATAGTGACTCGGCCTCTCTCAGATTCTGGAGCCAATAGGACACAAGTATAAACCATGATTAAAAAATCCTATATCATATAATTATTTCTAAACTTCAAATGTGTGATGTTTTTGAAAAATGATAATTCAGAGAAAGATTTTCACACTATCTAATGTACCATATCATAATGTACCAGTCAGTATAAGAAAGTATTATATAATATTTACTAAAGGATATACATGAATCCCCACATGCCAATATAGAGACAGGTCTCAATCACACGAAACATTTGTACTTATATTTTCTTTTCATCTGAAACCATCTAATCATACATATACATATAATTTTTATTCATATATAAGAAACAAAATTCAGAAGAATTGATTAAACAGCATCCTCTATTTCCAATATGTCTGATATTAGATGCTCTTCCATGAAAAACATCTTCATTTTCCTGGAAATAATGACAATAACCGCTTATGATAATAATAATAATAATAATAATAATAATAATAATAATAATAATAATAATAATAATTCTGTCCATAATATGAAAAAAATCAAAAAAATGTTTTAATTGTTTTCTTTACACATCACAATTGGAACAAATATTTGGAATTGAAAAAAAAAACAATCATTTTAGTATTGTTTACTATCAAAATCAAAGTGAATTTCACTTCCTTACAGCAATGACACATATAAGGCACACTATCAGTATATGTATGTATATACATGTACAGACACATACATACATATAGATATGTATGTGTGTGTGTATGTGTACATATGTATATGTATGTATGTGTATATGTGTATATATGTATATGTATATATGTGTATATGTCCATTAGAAGTAGGAATAATATTCTCCATCATGATAGCTCGTCACTGCATGCAGCACTGACATCAACATAGCTTCAAATTCAGGTAGGATCATAACCACCAAAGTATATTACATGGTCAGTATGTGGTGCTACCCGCATGCATCAGGAACATCAACAGAATTTTTTGGTAGGTAGGGTCTCAGATATCAATCTGAACTTTATTCCCAGCTAAGAGCACTTACCTCAATATGTCTATGAGCATCAGTATGGACTTTCCAATTCTTCAGATTCTAAAACAGTAACACAGAAAACAGCCTTAATTTGGGTTTTCATCAGCAATAGGAATATTGGATTCCATCAAGACTGCTGTTTACAACATGCAGCAATAACATCAGATTAGCTTCTTCTTATAGGTTGGGTTAATGGCATCAAAGATCATTACAAAGTTGATATTTGGGATTACATGCATGCATAAGGAACATCAACTGAGTATCCTCTTTCAGATATATCTAAGGTGTCAATCTGATCTCCATTGCCAGCTCAGATCATTTATCTCAGTATGACTGTGGGCTTAATTATGGGCACTGGAGTTTATCAGAGTCTCAAGCAGCAACACCAATTATAGCCATAACCAGGGTCTCCATCAACAATAGGGATAATAGATGTGCTCATGATTGCTGATCACAACATTCAGCACTAAAATCAATACAGCTTCTTCATCTCCTTACAGGAGGGATAACAGTTATCAATGCATGTTACATGTTCAACATTGAGGTTGCATTCAAGCATCAGCCACAGGAACAAAATTTCCTGTGACAGGTAGAATCTTGAACAATATTCAGATCTCTAGTGGCAGCAAAAAAATACTTACCTCCAATTGACTATGTGCATGAGTACGATCGATGAAATTTATTAGATTTTCAAGCAGCAACAACAAAGGTAGCCATCACTAGAATCTCCATCAGGACAGTCATTGTGGTCTCCATCATGACTTACTTCATTAAAACTTACCCAGTCTTACTGACAATGTTCTTTATAATAGTATATTCTCCTGAGGGGTCTCATACATCAAGAACCTCTTCAAAAACACACTAACTGTGGATCTCAATATGCCTTCAATGACGTATTGTAAATATACTTCATTTATCAGTTGAGAGGGTAAGATGAACGCAGGCTTTCAGAATATGTACCCAAAAGACACTTGATTGTACCACAAGGATACAGCTTAAATATGTTCATTGTGAATTAATTCATAATACACAAGAACTGCAAATACCATATATATATATATATATATATATATATATATATATATATATATATATATATATATATATACATATCAACTGATTACTGGAAAAAATGAGGTACGTTTACCCAATGGAGTATTACTCAGTTGTTAAAAATTATAACAAGTAGTTCAAGGGCAAATGATTAGAATTTGAAAAGCTTATTCTGGGTCATTTACCCAGAAATGAAAGGTATACATTTTATCCTTACCTAACTAACCTCTCTGGATCTATGGATTTTAGCTTGATTACCATTTACTTAAAACCTAGCATCTACATAGATGTGAATATATATTATGTTTTCTTTTCTATGTCTGGGTTTCCTACTCAGAATAATCTTTTCTAATTCTAATCATTTGCCTATAAAAAACTTGTTATCAATTTTAACCACTGAGTAGTATTTCATGGTGTAAATGTACCATTTTTTTGGTCCATTAATGAGTTGAGTGATATATGTGGTATTTGCATTCCACGTATTATTAATAAATTCACAATGATCATAGTAAAGCTGTGTCCTTGTGGTACAATCAAATGTCCTTTGTGTACATGCTCCAAAACAGTATATCATTATCCTGAAATAGATTAACTTTCAATTTCTGAGGAACTTGCAAACTGATTTCTATAGGGGGTGTAAAAACTATTCACTCCCACCAGCTCTACACTCTCAACAGCATGAATTGTCACTTGTGTTATTAATCTTCTCCATTCTTTCACATTTAAGAAGGAATATTAGGTTTGAATTGCATTTCCCTCGTGGCTAAGAATTGATAATATTTTTGGGTTCCTATCCAGAAAATAATGTTTTTACATTTGTAACCCCATTTATAACTTTAGTATTTGTTGTTTCAATATCTAATTTTTCGTGAACCTTTTTTGTTTGATAATATTTCTACGGGAAGAGGAGTTGATAAAATCTTTTCCCATTTAATAGGTTGCATTTATGGCCTATTGATGATGCTCTTTGCTGTTTTAAATTAGCAACAGAATGATTGAATGTTATATATAATTTTTGTGATATATAAAATATATGTTACAAAATATTAAAGTTACTACAAAAACCAGTAACTTTGTTAAGATAAATATTATATAAATGCCTATCTTAATTATGTCAAATACATAATTTTTTATTTTATTTACACTTGATATCATTATTTCATTCTTTATAGAATTTAGAAATTATATTCTATTCTATAATATAAATCAAGACATTAATATTTTCTTTATTTTATACATATTTTAGTTAATTATTGTATAAAACTTAATATTTTATATAACACCCCGCCAAACACTGTCCATCCTCTGACTGCTCCACATCCAATATCTGCTTCCCTTGCACTATCCCCATTTAGATGTCCCTCCACACCCACACTGCCTGACTTCTAAACTCATTGGTGTCTCCATTTAATTGACGGTTAGATGCATTATCTCTGAATGAATTCTAGACACACAGTCCTATATTCTTTGTGTGCTAGTGGTCTTATATCAGCTAATGTATATTGCCTGTTTGGTTGTCCAGAGTTTGAGAGATAATCTGGGTTCAGAATAATTGAGTTTGCTGGTTCTGTTACAGGGTCAGCAAAGCTTGATTTAGCCTTCCCTAATTCAACAGTAGGGGTAGCTGCTTCTGTAAATTGATTTGTTTCGAATATCTAATACTGACACCTTCAGTTGTTCGTTGGGTTTTCTTGAATTCTGTAATGCTAGGTCCATTTTGGGAGCATTCAGTAACAGTGTCATTCCTTGAGACATCCTCTTGTACTGAATCTCCCTTTGAACCTCTCATTGGAACTTCTATTTCTCTGACCCTTCAACATTTTACTCCCTGTAATTCTTTGAGAAAGAACAATTTTGGATCAGAGGTATGAATGGTGGATGACCCCCCACTCCCTCTTTTGAAACCCTGTCTTCTTCCTGGAGATAAGTTCTATAAGTTCCCTCTTCATACTCTCAAGCTTATCATCTAAGGTTCCTATATTTTATTTCTGTGAGTCTCTCACCTCCCATATCTCTTGTAGATTATGGAGGATTCCCACAACCTCATACCTCCCTAAGTTGCCTGTTTCCGTTCTTTTTGCTGGACCTCAGCACTTCAGTCATTTTACCTTCCTCAGTGTCAGATCAGATTCCACTTCCCCCATCTGACCCTCTCTCCTCAACCCAGTCTACTTTCCCTCCCAGGTTTCTCCCTTTTCCCTCACTTGGAATTGCTTTCTTCTCCCTCTTAATTGAGAATGAGGTATCCTCTCATCATTTAATTGTCTCTTTTTCATAACCATATTTGATTCGTCACTATGTTTCTGCGCTAAATGCCCCTGGATCCTGGCCATTTAAACAGTGTCAGACATGGTTTTCCTCTTTTGCCATGGACCTTAAATTGTACTAGATCCAAATGGCTGGGCCTCCATTACCTGAGCACATTTTGTAGGCAGGAAAAATTGTACGACAAAGGCTTTGTGACTGGGAGTCTGTTCCATAAATAAACTGCTAGGAGCTTTGCCTGGTTACAGAAGATGGGCAGTTCAGGATCCATATCTACAATTACAAAAAGATGCTGCTAGTGTCATTTTTATGGATTCCAGAGAGTCTTTCGTAGGGTTCCTGGATCTGAGTTCTGTAGCATGAGTTTCCTTTCCTTAACAGCTACTGTGCACTTATATGAGAGCACATACCATGTTCGTCTTTCGGTATCTGAACTAAGTCACTCAGTATAATCTTCTTGAGTTCCATTCATTTGCGTACAAATTTAAGTATGTTTTTGTTTTTAAGCGCTGATAAATTATTTCATTGGGTAATTGTACCACATTTCTAAATTCATTTTTCAGTTGAGGGACATCTATGCTGTTTACAGTTTCTTACTATTATGAATAAAGTTGCAATAAAGATGGTTGATCAAGTTACTCTGTGGTACCAAAGTAGAAACTTAAGGGAATATGCTCAAAAGTGATAAAGCTGTGTGTTATTGTAGAATAATTTAGTTTTCTGAGGAACCCTCATATTGATATTCATCCTAGCTGTACTGCTTTGGAATTCTACCAACAAAGGATTAAATGTGTTCCCTATGTTTCAAATCCTTATAAAGGATTTGATTTTTCACTGTACCATGTAAATTTTCTTGGGATTTGAAATTATTAGTCTTTCTAATAGGTAAATGTTATAATCATAATGTAGTTCCAAATAGTGTCTCCCTGATGGTTAATGATAAAGGTAATTTTTTAAGTGTCTCTAAATATTTGAAATTCTCGGTTGAGGATTGTATCTTCGACCTTGACTCATCAGTTCTTCAATACAGAGTTTATTTATGTTTTTGTGAGTCCATAGACTTTCAGGTATTTCTTTTGTTTAAATTAACTTTTAGTTTTTGGTGGTCTGATAGGATATGGGATTATTTAACTTTTCTTTCTCTGTTAATATTTAATTTGTTAGCAACCATTAGATTTTAAAGAATGTTTCATGAGGTGCTGAGAAGAAATTGTATTCTTTGGGTTTGGGTGGCATGTACACTAGATGTATGTTAAAACTATTTTGTTCATTATTGTCTATTGTCTACAGTATTTCCTTGTTTAGATTTTGTCTACATGACCACTCCATTGTTACAATTGGTGTATTGAAGTTACCCACTATCAATTCCTAAGGCTAATGGAAACTAAAACTTTGGTACAATTTGTTTCCTTTATAAATGAGGATACCCTTCCATTCAGAAGAATAATTCTAAGAAATGAACATCACCTTGTTGTTCATCTTCTCTTTGACATTTATGTAATTTCTTTTCTTGTCTCTGTACTCAGTTTTGGCTTGAAATCATATACACACACATATATAATAAGAATTGCTAAACTAACCATGACTAAAATTTATATATATAATTCCATGTAACATATATATATATACATACACACACACACACACACACTCACACACACACACAAACCTATATATATTACAATGGTTAACTAGCTTGCTTCTTTGGTCCCTTTTACAAGATAGATCAGGATACTGAGTGCTCACGTTATGAACTGAAAGCACGAGGCAGAAAGAATTAATTGGAGTTACTAGCTTTGAGTTTCTCTCTGTGATGATATACTTTTTCCTCACACCAACACAAGACCTGCTAGCAGCACTAACCATTTGGGATCACTTGTACAAAATCTCAATATTAAGTGTTGAATTTCTTCCTTAAACCACAAAGGCACACCCTACTCTCAATAGTTAGAGTTCATGTAGGAGGAAGCAGTGGAACAATTGTATCAAAGATAGTACATGACTATAGAGAATGTCTGCTTTAGAGACATATAAATTCTATTTTACATGTGATTTGATAATGGCTATAACTCTATGCAAGAGAACAGCTCTAGAGAATTCAAGACAAATCTCAGGATGCAGGAACGAGATCTCTAGACAATCCTAGTGTGGGCTAAAAACTCTATCTGCTTCTATCTGGTCACTATTGGGAAAAGGAATTTTATATTTTAGGGATATGGACAATGCACACACTGATATCAGTATCTGCATATAATTGTTTAAGTGAGAAATGTCTCCTTTAGAATTAGGCATTAAAATACATTAATCTCTTTAAGTCTGGACTTTGAGAAGATATAGTAGGTTATATAGATGGTGGAAGAAGTATGTTATAGGGGCAGGCTTTGAAACGTTGCACATCATATGGCTCCCACTTTATTTCACATTTTTGTACTTGTAACAGAGGAGAATTCTCATCTTCTTTTAGTTTTACTATTTCTAACACTTGCTGACATACAACCATTAATGAAAGAGTCTTTCATATCTGAAAACATATGCCAAAGTAAACTTTACCTATTGTGATAAGCCCTGGTCATGGTATTTAATCATATCAACTGTAAATGAATAAAATGGACGTTGTGCATTTATGAAAAAGAACACAGAATATATGGGATAGTTAGTGGTTAAATGTAATGAAAGAATTATAAAATATAAAAAGCAGAGTGGATTTTTTTAAACTAGGTAAAGTTATACTTTATTTATCATATATGTGCTCAGTACATTGAATCCTAAATTATAATTAAATAATTAGTTAATACAGCTTACTATATTAACTATTATAAAACATCTTATAAATAAAGGTTTAGATGACATTTAATTATCAGAACAAATCTGAATGGTTTGTATAATGCTTCTATTATAAAAAATATGAGGATAATAAATTTCCATGGTTTATAAAGAAGTAATCAAAGAACTAAAAATTCAAAGATATGAGAGTAATTACCAACATGAGAAAATTGCCTACCAGCAATTCTCATATTTTTAACAGCCATTTTGTTTAAAATTGTTAATTAACAAAAAAATGTGCATGATATTTAATATTAGTCATAATACCAAAAATGAAATGAAATAATAATAGATAAAAGATTGAATTATAAAGAAAACAACATACTTTCATAGAGGTATTCTTGCAAATATTACTAAGGTAAGAATGACAGGTATTTTACTTATGACATATTTCAGATATTAAACATAAAGAACCCTTTATATTTCTCATTTTGCTTTGAATATTTGAAGATGTAGTGTTTAAACTAACACATTTTATAGGTAAAACTGTAGTTGTGCTTAGCCAGAGTTCCAAGAATTATTCTTCCAATCTGTACAGAAATTTACACATAAAGAGAAAGATTTTGTAAGAGAAAATATAGTTTCTCATTTAAACTTATTGTTGAGACTCTCTGAATTCTTTGTCCTTTCTCTACAACAACTCTCACTTATTATCTTCTTTCATAAAGTTTTCTCAACATAAACTCAAATAGATGAATAAAGGCAAAGATTTTGATCCAGTGTAGTGTACCATTTGAGATCTAATAAATAGAGAAAAACTGGAAACCTGCCAGGAATGAACTTAAAAGACTATAAGATAATATGAAGCAAAAGGGAAAGGAAATTATGAGAATGGTTATTTGTGAGTGAGGGACCAGCTAAGAAATAGAAGTGGAACATATGATGAAATATTTAATAGGTTACATAAATAAGAGAAAATTTAGCATCTGTATCCAAACAACTATAGATTTTTTAACTGTATTTCAACTTCATAAAATCAATAAAAGTAAATACTAAATAAATGATATTAAAATTCAATATTTTATATCTATTCACTTTAGCACTTGGAAATATGTTTTTCTAAATTCTAAATATATAAAACTTTGAGAATCTAAAAAATAACTTTACATATTATGTATTTTATTAATTTTAATTTTTAAAAAGAGAAAGAGGC
This sequence comes from Apodemus sylvaticus, assembly GCF_947179515.1. NCBI lineage: Eukaryota > Metazoa > Chordata > Mammalia > Rodentia > Muridae > Apodemus > Apodemus sylvaticus. The sequence goes on from NC_067496.1 coordinate 3,144,539, forward strand.
AAAACAGAATGAATAAAGCCAATATAGTTCCCTGTAGCCTTTTGGGATTTATTGGTTTACAGAGCTATGTAGACTATGCATATTTTAACTCTATAAACAATAATTAACATTAGTGGATAATGAATTGTCGTCATAAAGGCTTCCATATCCTTACACACCTTTTGTTTAAAATTTTATTTTGCCCTGTCAGCACTTTGTCATGATTTAGGACACTTTTCCAGAACCATGTCTTCCTGCATGATGCTATAGACTTCCCGACAAGCTGATAATAGAAGGAATCAAAAAATTAAAAAAAAAGGGGTTAAGATTCCACCAACGTAAGCTTGTTATTTATGTTTTTGCAGTAAACCATGAGATATATTATATTAGGCATTATTATGACTGGGTTCCTTTTTTCATGTGAACATAAAGAGACATGATTGTGTGTCAAATTGACAAGCTATGGATTGGCATGGTTACTCTCTGTGTTCAACTCTATTACATCTCAAATGAACTGCAATCCAAAAATGGAGGGCACACCTGTAATCCAGTTCTTGAAGCTGGAAAACTCAGGATTTTTATACAAAATAATCAAGTAGGAGGACACAGGTTTTGATCCATACCTAGAGGCATATTAGCCTTGAAAAGCTAAGATACAGGCATGGTGGTGCATATCTTTACTCACAAGAGAAAGTATAATGCAGATTTCTGATTCCTTTCCATCCTGTTACAGAATAATTTCCAAGTAAACAAAAGCTTACATCCAGAAATAGTGATATAAGAATTTCATCCCAGAAAACAGCTGTGAGAGCCATACAGATCTGAGTTCAAGATCTATCAAATTCAAGAACTAAAGAGCTTGTTCCATGACAGTCAACCTTATATAGTGAGGAAACCACTGAAAACAGGAACCTGTTTGTGCAAATGTAACTGAACAAGTGGGCAAAGTTCCAGCTCCAGCATCCAATAGAATTTGTTAGCTTTTGGAATGGTTTTAAAATTAAGGAAAGAACAGGGTACAGTTACACCATATGTAGCATAGCTAGATCTCAGAAAATGTCAGTGATTAGGACCAGCATCAATGAGGTGAATTCTTCTGAAAAGTGTTACCAGAAATCACAACGAAGCTGTAATTCAGAAAAAGACATGCTGACAGGCAGGGAATATGTAAGAATCTGCCATGTGTTAATGGTTTTGAAAGAATGAGAGTAATAAAGAGCAGTTGATTCTTGCCTGTGTGAGAGACTAGAAAAGATCAGTGGCGAGGCGACAACTTCATGGGAAGTTGAAGATTCAATATTGAAGAGTTTATGAAATGAAGCTGATGCTTGTGACTTAGATGATAGCTTAGGAGAGGCTATTGGTGGAAGTGCTGAATAGTTACAGCAAATGATGACACTGTATTGGAGATGCTAGTTCTGTGGGATGAACACCAAGAACATCAGCAACTGTGGAGTGAAGTTATCCAAAGCCTAGAGTGATGCAGAGAGAAGAGTTGGAGGAGTGGCCCAAACCCATTGTAAGAACCAGAAAGTCATGCCTAAACTCCATTAGATATCTGCTATCTGCAGTGTGGAAATGAGGTCATTGGAAATGTTAGGGTGTGGAGTATCTTTAACTTTCACCACATCAAAAGATTCTAGCGAAGAAGAAATACATAATCTTATAGTGAAGATTGTATTGAGATCTGTACTCTTTTGAGATGACTATTATGCTAAACTCATCTGGTATTGCCTTGCACCTAGTTGCTTATTTGTATCTTTTATAGCAGTGTTTCTCAATCTTTCTAATACTGCAACTATTTAATACATTTCCTTATGTCATGGTCAACCCTACTCATAAACATGTATTTTTGTAACTTTTTCATAATTGCAATTTTAACACTTGAAATCACTCTATCTTGGTAAAATGTTTGATCCAGTATGAGTAAAACTATATAAAATACTTGATGGTCAATTGTGTGGTAAATCTTAAAATGAATCCCTATGCTAATATTCCAGTTTTGGTCACTATCATTCTTTATCATATGATCTTGAAAAAATAATTTGGAGGAAGTATGAGAATGCATTTTTGTAACACAGAAAAGAAAAAAAAGAAGAAAAGAGAAATGACTGTGTGCTTATTTGTCAAAGGTGACTAAAGTGTTTATAAAGGTGGTTGTGAAAGGTATGCATTTCGATTATTTATAGATTCAATAGCTTGCAAGAAAATAGTTTCTTTCCATTCATTTGTGTCTATTTACTGTTGTATAATAAAAAACACAATCTCCTGGTCTGACAGCAATAATTGAACTTTAAAAAGCAGCTATGTGGAATAACATTATATTATTTTTTTTGGTACACCAGTTTGCAATTTTCATCACCCTAGTTGTATGAGCTTCAAATTATAGAAGATATTGCTATGAGAAATAATTCTGGACCACTAAAGATGAACCTCATAATTAAGTTCCATAATATCCTCAAACACACAATACTAAAAACTAAACACAACAAAGAAAAGCACTGAAGCTAAATGTTTGCCCCAAAACAAAATAGGAAACATAGAAGACTTCTGAAAACATACTAGATTGTAACTTTGTTTCCAATATATAATTTTATAATAGTTTAAATAAAAAACAATACAATTGTATGTTTAGTAAAAAATTATAGTATATTTCATACGTATTGCAGTCCATTCAATTTTAAATTCTTTTATTTTCTGTGTACAGGTAGTAAAATAAAAGTGATATTTACAATTTATTTTTGAATTTTTTTTTATAAAAGCCTGACAGCAAATAAAAAGGATTTTTTTTTTTTTTGCTATTTATTTTTGTCTTTCATAGTGAAAATAGTTTCTTCTCTTATATACTACATTATAACTACTGTTTCTACTCCTGGCTCTTCTCCACCTTTCCTCACCCCCAGATATATTCCTTCATTTCCTCTTCAGAAAACAAAGGCCTCCTAGTTATGAGAACCATACAGGACAAAAGAAGACACAATAAGACAAGAAAAGTGAAAGCCCTCATTTCGTCATGGTTTCAGAAGACAACCCCATAGGAGGCTACTTGTCAAGAGCACAAAAGAGAGAGAGAGAGAGAGAGAGAGAGAGAGAGAGAGAGAGAGAGAGAGAGAGAGAGAGAGAGAGAGGATTGAGAGTTCTTCTTGTTGTATTTTTCCTTTGACCAGCAAGAAGTGTCCCTCAGAGTCTCTTTTGATGACTTTGGGTTGAAAGTCAATTTTATCTGATATTAAAATGGCTACTCCAGCTTGTTTCCTGAGACCATTTGCTTGTAAAATTGTCTTCCAGCCTTTTACTCTAAGGTAGTGTTTGTCTTTGACCCTGAGGTATGTTTCCTGTAAGCAGCAAAATGTAGGGTCCTGTTTACGTATCCATTCAGTTAGTCTGTGTCTTTTTATTGGGGCATTGAGTCCATTGATGTTAAGAGATATTAAGGAATAGTGATTGTTACTTCCTATCATTTTTGACGTTATTTTTTAAATTTGATTGCTTAACTTCTTTTGGGTTTGATGAAAGGTTACTATCTTGCTTTTTTCAGGGTGAAGTTTCCCTCCTTGTATTGGTGTTGTCCTCCTATTATCCCTTTTAGGGCTGGGTTTGTGGATAGATATTGGGTGAACTTGGTTTTGTCGTGAAATATCTTAGTTTCTCCATCTATGGTGATTGAGAGTTTTGCTGGATATAGTAGTTTTGGTTGGCATTTGTGTTCTCTTAGAGTCTGCATGAGATCTGCCCAGGACCTTCTAGCCTTCATAGTCTCAGGTGAAAAGTCTGCTGTGATTCTGATAGGTCTTCCTTTATATGTTACTTGGCCTTTTTCTCTTACTGCCTTTAATATTCTTTCTTTGTTTAGAACATTTGGTGTTTTGATTACTATGTGACGGGAAGTATTTCTGTTCTGGTCCAGTCTGTTTGGAGTTCTGAAGGCTTCTTGTATATTCATGGGCATTTCTCTCTTTAGGTTAGGGAAGTTTTCTTCCATAATTTTATTGAAGATATTTGCTGGCCCTTTAAGTTGTAAATCTTCACTCTCATCTATGCCTATAATCCTTAGGTTTGGTCTTCTCATTGTGTCCTGGATTTCCTGGATATTTTGGGTTACAAGCTTTTGCATTTTGCTTTTTCTTTAACTGTTGAGTCCATGGTTTCTATGGAATCTTCAGCATCTGAGATTCTTTCTTCTATTTCTTGTATTCCGTTGTTGATATTTGCATCTCTGTTCCCTGATTTCTTCCCAAGGCTTTCTATCTCCAAAGTTGTCTCCTTTTCAGTTTTCTTAGTTGTTTCTACTTCTGATTTTAGATCCTGGATGGTTTTGCTTAGCTCCTTCACTTGCTTGTTTGTGCTTTCCTGTAATTCTTTAAGAGATTTTTGTGTTTTTTCTTTCATGACCTCAGCCTGTTAACCTAAGTTCTCCTGTATTTCTTTAAGAGATTTTTGTGTTTCGTCTTTCATGACCTCAGCCTGTTGACCAAAGTTCTCCTGTATTTCTTTAAGTGTTTTTTGCATTTCCTCCTTGTTGGCTTTTGTATTCTCCTGGATTTCTTTCAATGATTTCTGTGTTTCCCTTGCAAGGGCTTCTAACTTTTGATCCATTTTCTCCTGAATGTCCTTCATGTGTTCCTGTACCAGCATCATGACCAGTGATTTTAACTCTCAATCCTGAACATCTATGCTCCAAATGCAAGAGCACCCTCTTTCATAAAAGAAACTTTATTAAAACTCAAAGCACACATTGCACCTAACACAATAATTGTGGGTGATTTCAACACTGCACTTTCCTCAATGGACCGATCAGGAAAACAGAAACTAAACAAGGACACAATGAAACTAATTGAAGCTTTGGACCAATTAGATTTAACTGATATATATAGAACATTCTATCCTAAAACAAAAGAATATACCTTTTTTTCAGCACCTCATGGTACCTTCTAAAAATCGAACATATAATTGGTCACAAGACAGACCTCAAAAAATATAAGAAGATAGAACTAATCCCATGTCTCCTATCTGATCACTATGGAATAAAAGTGGTCTTCAATAGCAACAGAAACAATAGAAAACCCACATACACGTGGAAATAGAACAATACTCTACTCAATGATACCTTGGTCAAGGAAGAAATAAAGAAAGAAATTAAAGACTTTTTAGAACACAATGAAAATGAAAACACAACATACCCAAATCTATGGGACACAATGAAAGCAGTGCTAAGAGGAAAACTCATAGCCCTGAGTGCCTCCAAAAAGAAAATGGAGAGAGCATACATTACCAACTTAATGACACACCTGAAAGCCCTAGAACAAAAAGAAGCTATTTCACCCAGGAGGAGTAGAAGGCAGGAAATCATCAAACTCAGGGCCGAAATCAATCAAGTAGAAACAAAGAGAACCATACAAAAAATCAACAAAACCAGGAGCTGGTTCTTTGAGAAAATCAACAAGATAGATAAACCCTTAGCCAGACTGACCAAAGGGCACAGAGAAAGTATCCAAATTAACAAACTTAGAAATGAAAAGGGAGACATAACAACGGAAACTGAGGAAATCCAAAAAATCATCAGATCCTACTACAAGAGCCTGTACTCAACACAACTGGAGAATCTGGAGGAAATGGACAATTTCCTTGACAGATACCAAATACCAAAATTAAATCAGGACCAACTAGACCATATGAACAGTCCCATAAAGCCTAAAGAAATAGAAGGAGTCATAGAAAGTCTTCCAACCAAAAAAAGCACAGGACCAGATGGCTTCAGTGCAGAATTCTACCAGACCTTCAAAGAAGAGTTAACACCAATACTCTTCAAACTATTCCACAAAATAGAAACAGAAGGAACACTACCCAATTCCTTCTACGAAGCCACAATTACGCTGATACCAAAGCCACACAAAGATCCAACAAAGAAAGAGAACTTCAGACCAATTTCCCTTATGAACATCGATGCAAAAATACTCAATAAAATTCTTGCCAACCGAATCCAAGAACACATCAAAACGATCATCCACCATGATCAAGTAGGCTTTATCCCGGGAATGCAGGGTTGGTTCAATATACGGAAATCCATCAATACAATCCACTACATAAACAAACTCAAAGAACAAATCCACATGGTCATTTCATTGGATGCAGAAAAAGCATTTGACAAAATTCAGCATCCTTTCATGCTTAAAGTCTTGGAGAGAACAGGAATTCAAGGCCCATACCTAAACATAGTAAAAGCAATATACAGCAAACCGGTAGCCAGCATCAAACTAAACGGAGAGAAACTTGAAGCAATCCCACTGAAATCAGGGACCAGACAAGGCTGCCCCCTTTCTCCTTATCTTTTCAATATTGTACTTGAGGTACTAGCTCGGGCAATTCGACAACATAAGGAGGTCAAAGGGATACAAATTGGAAAGGAGGAAGTCAAACTATCATTATTTGCAGACGACATGATCGTCTACCTAAGTGACCCAAAGAACTCCACTAGAGAGTTCCTACAGCTGATAAACAACTTCAGCAAAGTGGCAGGTTATAAAATCAACTCATGCAAATCAGTGGCCTTCCTATACTCAAAGGATAAGCAGGCTGAGAAAGAAATTAGGGAAATGACCCCCTTCACAATAGCCACAAACAGTATAAAGTATCTTGGGGCGACTCTTACCAAACATACGAAAGACCTGTATGACAAGAACTTTAAGACTCTGAAGAAGGAAATGGAAGAAGACCTCAGAAAATGGGAAAACCTCCCATGCTCATGGATCGGTAGAATAAATATAGTTAAAATGGCCATTTTGCCTAAAGCACTATACAGATTCAATGCAATACCCATCAAAATCCCAACTCAATTCTTCACAGAGTTAGAAAGAGCAATTATCAAATTCATCTGGAACAACAAAAAAACCCAGGATAGCTAAAACTATTCTCAGCAACAAAAGAAAATCTGGGGGAATCAGTATCCCTGACCTCAAGCAATACTACAGAGCAATAGTGTTAAAAACTGCATGGTATTGGTTTAGTGACAGGCAGGCAGATCAATAGAACAGGATTGAAGATCCAGAAATGAACCCACACACCTATGGCCACTTGATCCTCTACAAAGGGGCTGAAAACATCCAATGGAAAAAAGATAGCCTTTTCAACAAATGGTGCTGGTTCAACTGGAGGTCAGCATGCAGAAGAATGCGAATTGATCCATCCTTGTCTCCTTGTACTAAACTCAAATCTAAATTGATCAAGGACCTCCACATAAAGCCAGACACTCTGAAGCTAATAGAAAAGAAACTGGGGAAGACCCTTGAGGACATCGGTACAGGGAGAAAGTTTCTGAACAGAATACCAATAGCGTATGCTCTAAGAGCAAGAATTGACAAATGGGACCTCATAAGGTTACAGAGTTTCTGTAAGGCAAAGGACACCATCAAGAGGACAGATCGGCAACCAACAAATTGGGAAAAGATCTTCACCAATCCTACATCAGATAGAGGGCTAATATCCAATATATATAAAGAACTCAAGAAGTTAGACTCCAGAAAACCGAACAACCCTATTAAAAAATGGGGTACAGAGTTAAACAAAGAATTCTCACCTGAAGAACTTCGGATGGCGGAGAAGCATCTTAAAAAATGCTCAACTTCATTAATCATTAGGGAAATGCAAATCAAAACAACCCTAATATTTCATCTTACACCAGACAGAATGGCTAAGATTAAAAATTCAGGAGACAGCAGGTGTTGGAGAGGGTGCGGAGAAAGAGGAACACTGCTCCACTGCTGGTGGGGTTGCAAATTGGTACAACCACTCTGGAAAGCAGTCTGGCGGTTCCTCCGAAAACTGGGCACCTCACTTCCAGAAGATCCTGCTATACCACTCCTGGGCATATACCCAGAGGATTCCCCACCATGTAATAAGGATACATGCTCTACTATGTTCATAGCAGCCCTATTTATAATTGCCAGATGCTGGAAAGAACCCAGGTATCCCTCAACAGAAGAGTGGATACAAAAAATGTGGTATATCTACACAATGGAGTACTATTCAGCCATTAGAAACAATGAATTCATGAAATTCTTAGGCAAATGGATGGAGCTAGAGAACATCATACTAAGTGAGGTAACCCAGACTCAAAAGGTGAATCATGGTATGCACTCACTAATAAGTGGTTATTAACCTAGAAACCTGGAATACCCAAAACATAATCCACACATCAAATGAGATACAAGAAGAAAGCAGGAGTGGTCCCTGGTTCTGGAAAGACTCAGTGAAACAGTATTTGGCAAAACCAGAACGGGGAACTGGGAAGGGGTGGAAGGGAGGACAGGGGAAGAGAAGGGGGCTTACGGGACTTTCGGGGAGTGGGGGGGGGCTAGAAAAGGGGAAATCATTTGAAATGTAAATAAATTATATCGAATAAAAAATTATAGATAAAAAAAAAAAGAATTGAGGATACACTTCCTCCCATCCTTAGCAGTTTCACAAAACACTGAGAAAAATACCTCAACATAACAGTTAGAGGACCTGGGACAGACCTATGTAGGACCTGTTCTTGCCCAAGTTAGTACCTCAAGTACAATATTGAAAAGATAAGGAGAAAGGGGGGCAGCCTTGTCTGGTCCCTGATTTCAGTGGGATTGCTTCAAGTTTCTCTCAATTTAGTTTGATGCTGGCTACCGGTTTGCTGTATATTGCTTTTACTATGTTTAGGTATGGGCCTTGAATTCCTGTTCTCTCCAAGACTTTAAGCATGAAAGGATGCTGAATTTTGTCAAATGCTTTTTCAGCATCCAATGAAATGACCATGTGGTTTTTTTCTTTGAGTTTGTTTATGTAGTGGATTGTATTGATGGATTTCCTACTTGCTATTCATTTTAACACTTGGCAATATTTTTCTACATTCTAAGGATATAAAACTTTGAAAATTAAAATGATAACTTTACCTGTTAAGTATTTAATGATTATTATTATTATTATTATTATTATTATTATTATTTTATGTATAAGAAGAAAAAGAAGCAAAAAGCAATGAAAACAATTTTGCTTTATAGACAATTATTAACATTAGTGGATAATGAATTGCATTAACACACACTTCCATATCCTTACATACTTCTGTTTAAAATTTCACTTTAAGGGTTCTCAATATCAACTTTAAGTAAAACAGGACAATGTTAAATATATTTTACTGATTAGATCATGATGTTATTACTGAGCTAGTTTTTCTCAACTATAACTAACCTAGAGAAGTCTGGGTCAGTTGTTGCTTTATTTCTTTCAATTATTTGCCTGTACAATATTCCTTGGAATAATTTCTTTGGTAACAGCAGCTTTGAGGCCCCTTTCTACTCAGGAATCCAGCATCTGTGCCTTAATTGTAGCACAAATTTTATTTATATCATAGGGTCACTAGTGTGGTTTCTGCTTCTTGTGTGCCAAACTGTCACAAGAGTGTTACGTATATTCATACTGCATTAGATAGTAAATGTGTCTCATGGAGACTGGGAAGATGATTCATTGTTTAAGAACACTGTGTTTTATACACGTAACACACATGACATGTAGCATGTTTCTTTAATTCTACTTTCTGGGAACATGAAATTTTTCTTTGATTTCTGTTTGTAGCAGTAACACTTGGAGTACCTAGAAAGTCATATATAATGTTACAAAATTTCCCATACTTCTATAGGGATTATTGATGTGAAGAATCTATTTTAGATAATACTTTAGCTCTATATTTTATACCTTTTAAAAAATACTAATTATGCTATGAGCTGGTCTACAAAACGTTTACTCCAGTATTTATTTTTATTCAGACTTTTATAAGTAACATTATTTGTCAGACAATCAACAGTAAATGTCTCCTTTTTCTATATATAGAATTCTATTGAAGATGCCACTGAAAAACTACCCCTTCCTTCAACAGATCATTCATGTGTTATTAAAAGTTAAAATGGCTACCAAGAATCACCTAAGTCCTACATCTTGTCGGTCCACATAACTCTGCATGTGCTGTGGAAACAGACTTGCATGAAAAAATTATTTGGGAATGACCCCTCAAAAAAGGTAAGGGGATATGATTTTTCCCTTTGGATACAAATTACTCATTGTGATAAAGAAATTCGGAATACATTTGAAAGTCTAGTGATGTTAAAAGTCGCCCTAGGACTGCATTCTTCTGAAGTGGGAGATGCGTTAAACTATTTCAAGAAATATTTGGAAGAGGGACTGTTAATGTACTTTGAAGGAAAATAATATTTTTTGTTCTTTCTTTCCTCCTTTTTGTTATATTCTTTTCAGATTTTGATTTTAAGCATTGACATTTTAGACAACAATATGCTGCATGTATAATGGTATTCCAAGAAGAATAGGGTAAACTTGAAAAATCTTTTTTTGGATGATATAAATTTTATACTCATATCAAATGATTTCACTTTTCCTGGATCACCCCTCCCCAAAAATCCCATAAGCCCTTTTCCCTCTCCCAATTCCCCCATACACCCCCACCCACTTCCCTGTTCTGCTATTCCCCTATACTGCTGTACTGTCCCTTTCCAGGACAAGCGTCCTCTCCTTCCTTCATCTTGGGAATCATTTCATTTGTGAATAGTTTCTTGGGTATATAGAGCTTCTGAGCTAATATCCACTTATCAGTGGATGCATGCCACATGTGTTCTTTTGTAATTGGGTTACTTCACCTAAGATGACTTTCTTCAGTTCAAGAAGAATACTGTAAAGTTGAAAAAGTCCTTATTACCTAGTGTCTTTTTGTTTGTGGTCTGTTGCAGCTGTAATTTGAAGCACACGGGGGATACCATTTGTAGTGGAGAGACAATTATAATTAAGGATTATTAGCCTGAACTGGATGCTGTTCATATAAAAGCATATTGCATGCAATTATATACATATAAATATATTTGTATATCACATACATATACATATACACATACACATACAAATACACATACACATACACATACACATACACATACACATACATATATATAACAGAATAATAATATGAATAATGATATAAATGAAGTGTATGTTATATAATATACCTATTGTTAAGCTAGAATTACCTCCTAATTATATGAACATATTAGTGTATGTATGTTTTTCTTCAGGTATATTGTCATGAATTAAATCCTTTGTTTTCAATGGCTCTTAATTTTACGAAAAAACTATACGTATTAATATTTGTCATCAGTTTAATAATAATTTCCTTTATATCTTTTTTGCAGTACCCTGCAGTAATTCCCACCCTAACCACTCTTCCTTCATTCAGTTTAATTTTAATTTAAAACTTTATTTAATTATTACTTTTTTTAAATTTTGGGGCATTTTACAGAGAAACGGGTAGATGTCGATGAACTGGAAAATGAGTGCTATTAGGTGTCATGATGAGAAACTCACAGAGAATCAACAAAGAACATACAATTTGAAAAGGAAAACATGTAGAAAGCAAACAACGACAACAACAACAACAACAAAAAAGAAAGCAATGGTAATTTTTAACAAGTTCCTTCCAGAAATAGGTCCATAGGAAGGAAGTCACTGTGGTGTAACTCACAATAGAGTGGGATGTCCCAAAGTATGGCCTGTTCAATTTAGAAAGTGTCTTGATTTGCTATTGTTTCTATGATAAAACACTGCTGATAAGTAACTCATGGAGGATAGGTTACATTTTGTGATACACTTCTAGTTACCAGTTAACTACTGAAATGTCAGGGCCCAAAAGGAAGCAGGTCAGGATCCTGGAGGCAAGAACTGAAGCAGAGGCAGTGTAGGAGTGCTCCCTCCTGCTTTGTATCTCATACCTCTCTATGCCTCACTAATAGGTCCTGGATGACACCATCCTAGAGGTCTGGGTCCTACAAATTCCACTGTTAATCAAGACAACATCCCAACACCTTCCCTACACATAGGTCAATTTGGTGTTGCAGTTTCGCAACTAAGATCCTTTTTCTCACCAACTTCTTCTATTAGTATCTATTTATTTATTTAATTATTTATTCATTTATTTTTATTTATGAAACAGCAGGACAAAAGCAAGTGATGAAAACAAATGTTTAACTGGGATTTAGATATGTAGAGAGAGACTATCTTCTTCAGAGTCCAGAAAGAGGAATATTACTGCAGGAAGGTAGGACAACCAAACATGAAGCAGAATAAGCCTTAGAAGCCTCTACCTTTAAAATGAGATTCTATGGTACATGAAAACAGTAGGTAAGTCAACATGTTAGTTAAGCAATTGAGAATTGTACTTACTAGCAACACCTTATGAAGTATGAAAATAACCAATATGTCAAGATATCAGAATAGTTGCAATAAATACTACTTATATGTCAGTAGTATCCAAGAGTCTTTGATTAACCTTTTGTTTATTTCTTTACCTCACAATTGAACAAAATTTTGGGTCTTTCATTTGGTTTCTCAGAAATAAAATGATGTTCAATAGAACCTTTTAAATTTCAGATATTTATGCCTTGTTATTTGTCTCTAAGATTATCCCATGCTGCCCCCTTGACTTGACAGATTCACATATTTTAACTCTGACAAAAAATTTTTCCTAATAAAATACAAAACAAACGTAATATAAATATAATGGAACCCCCCTTCCTTTTGACTACTTTCATTATTACATTCCATGTTTTCAATTAGTTTTAATCAACTTAGTATGTAAGGTGAAGAGCTGATATTCCTATAAATAAAAACTTGTTTTCATATTAAATGACATATCAAACCAAGTTAAGAATTTGTTTACCAGTCCCTGCAATTTTCTACAATGATGATTATCATTGCAACACCCAGTTATTTATTTATTTATTTATTTGAAGATTTGTAAACATAAGTAAGCCTAAACATGACACAAGAAATCTCATATAGCTTGTAAACACAAGTAACAGTATATAGAATTAACACTAAAATGAATTTTCCTTCTGTGCAAAAATTACAACCTTACAGAGAAGTAAATCATGGAAACTCCATCATTCACAATAAATTTAAAATTTAAAAATACCCATGTCCTACATCTAGCCAAGAAAAGAAAGACAAATATAATTAAAAATTATATTAAACAAATTGATGTGGATATTAGATAACTATAAGAAACTCACATCTATTAATCAATAAGATCAATATAGGAAAAATATTTCCTAAAATATTATTTTGATTTTCTCCTTTTTCAACCGTATTACATTTAGAAAACATTTTTGATGCTACTTGCAGTAATGATATTACTGAAGTGAATTTTTATCCCTCAGGCCTCCCTTTCTTCTGCCATGTTCCCTTAGATTCTCCCATAAAACATCACTGATATGACAACCAAAACATTTGTCAAACAACACAACTCCAATTGAAAAATTATTCGGGTCCTGAACTCTACAGAAATATTGGCTACTGCATCCTGAAGAATTTTATACAACTGTATACATAACAAGTGTGTTCCTTAGATTCAGGAGAAAGATGCAGTACAAGGCAGGCATTGTTCTAATCAATCAGCCTTTATTTGTGACATTGTCATTTTTCTTTATAGCGTTGGAATGTTGATATCAATGAATATGTAATATTTGAGTATTATGTGTGTACTTAATGCTCTATTTGCTTTTAGTACATTCACAGATATCTCTTATTTTGGGGAATCTTTTTTCAGACAAATCATAAACAAACAGTTATTTCATTGTGTCCAATAGATTCAGTAGACCCTAAGACTAATCTAATGTCCCTCCATTTTATTCCTGAGATTCTCTCCTCTCAGGTCTCTGGTACATTCTAGAGATTCCACTCAACTTCCAACCTCCCAATTTGCTTGTTTCTATACTTTTTGCTGGCCCTCAGCATCTCCGACTGGTTTCCAACACTGAAAACCTGATTACGTAGGGAAGAAACTGAAGAGGAGAGTAAACCTATAAGAAGATCTATAATATCAACTATCATGGACACCAGAGATCTCTGAGAACCTAAGCCACAAGTCAGTCAGCATAAACCAGGTGATATGAGGCCCCTAGTATTTATGCAAAGGAGTATTGCCAGGTTTGGACTCAGTAGGAAAATATGCACATAAACATTAAAAGACATGAGGCCCAAGGGTTTTGGGAGGTCTTGTGAGTTGGGTATGGGGGTCTTCTCACACTTGGCGATGAGGTGCAAGGAGGAGATAGATATTGGGTGCAGAACTTTCACAATATTGACCAGAAGGGGAACAACTATTGCATATGCTCTAATATCAAGAATTAATAAATTGAACCACATAAAAGTACAAAATGTATGTAAGGCAAAGGACACTGTCAATAGGACAAAATGGCAACCAAATATATGGAAAAGATCTTCACCAACCCTGCATCCTACAGAGGGCTAATATCCAATATATACAAAAACTCAAGAAATCAGATTCTGGAATGCCAAATATTCCTACTAAAAACATGGTAAAAAGTTAAAAAATGAATTCTCATGTGAGGAATATCAAGTGGCTGTGAAGCAATTATAGAAATGTTCAACATCCTAAGTCATCAGGGAATGAAAATCAAAACAACATTGAGATTTCACCTCATATCAATCAGAATGTCTAAGATAAAAACTCAGGAAGTAGCAGATGCTGGAAATGATGTGGAGAAAAAGGAACACACCTCCACACTGCTGGTAGAATTGCAAGCTGGTACAACTACTCAGGAACTCAGACTGGTGGGTCCTCAGAAATCTGAGCATCATCCCTCCTCTTCTTGAACAGGTATTATTACTGATATCTATCTGTCATCTGTCTGTCTGTCTGTCTGTCTGTCTATCTGCCTATATATCTCTCTATATCTATGTATCTATCTATCTCTCATCTATCTATCTATCTATCTATCTATCTATCTATCTATCTATCTATCTATCCATCCATCCATCCATCCATCCATCCATCCATCCATCCATCCATCATTCCACCCAGCCTTCCTATCTATCTATCTATCTATCTATCTATCTATCTATCTATCTATCTATCTAACTATCTCTCTCTCTCTCTCTCTCTCTCTCTCTCTCTCTATCTATCATCTATCTATCAATCTCTATCTATCTATCTATCTATCTCTCTATCTGTCTGTCTGTCTATCTATCTATCTATCTATCTATCTATCTATCTATCTATCTATCTATCTATCTATCTATCTATCTAGGCAGCTTGGAAGAATTAAAGGAGAGAAAAACTGATTTGATATTGCCAAGGCTGGGCAATAAAAAAGGAAGTATATCCAGGAGAGAAAAATGAGGATAATTTGAGTTGGAGAAACTCTGAATTGATAAAGGTGAAAAGTGGGTTCTATCATTAGAAGAGTACAGGAAATGGAGAGTTTTGGAAAGATGCAGTAATCTAAATGTAGACTTTCAAATGTACATGTATTCTTACTTCCCACAATCCAAACAATATAGGAGTCACAAGCAAGCTGCAAAGGAAATGAATATTATTTCTAGCCTAGACAAATTTAACAAATATTTTTTTGAAGGCTGCAGTGTTTTTTTGTTTGCTTGTTTTCTGATTTGACAGTCATCAAGTTAATTATAACAGCTTTTACAGCTCTACTGAACATCAGAATTACAAAATCTAATTAATCTAAATTTTGTCTTGAGTTTAGATTAATGCACTTTATCCTTTAGAATATAATATACCCCTGCTGCTCATTTCTATGTTTTCACCTGTCAAGACAGTTTGAGGAAGGGACCATCACATTACAAGGACATTTCTGAAGACATACAGGCCTATATAATAAAGGCCATGGAGTTAACGTGTATAAAATGGCATCTGAAAAATTTAACTCAGGTTAATTTTTTTAATTTCTTACTATCTTTCTCACTAGCATATCATTTATGTTCAGAATTACAATTTTCTTTTAAGATCACATATTTATCTGTGAGTTGAATAAATTATAAATATTGCTATAATCTCAATATTCTCTTTAAACTTTATTTACTGTGTTCCCATATCATGAAATTAAAATTCAGTGTGACCATTATTGTAATCAATTGAATACTTGTTCTTTTAGGTGGTGACTTATAGCAGGAGTACCATAATGTTTTTCAATATAGAAGCCCTTGTGAAGGAAGAAATGGGAAGTATAGATCAAAAATTGCTTGGCCAAGGCCCCATGGAACTCACAAGGAGCACAATAAAAGGTGCTGGCAAGGATGTGGGAAAGAGAAAAACTCCTCCACTGCTGGTGGCACTGTAAGACGGTACAACCACTTTGGAAATCAGTCTGGAGGTTCCTCAGAAAATTGGACATGAGAATTCCAGAGGACCCTGCTATACCTCTCCTGGGCATATACCCAAAGTATTTCCAGGCATGCAATAAAGACACATGCTCCATTATGTTCATAGCAGCCTTATTTATAATAGTCAGAAGCTGGAAAGAACCCAGATGCCCCTCAAAGGAGGAAAGGATACAGAAAATGTGGTATATTTACACAATGGAATACTACTCAGCAATTAGAAACAATGAATTCACAAAATTTTTCGGCAAATGGTTTGATCTCGAAAATATCATCCTAAGTGAGGTAACCCAATCACAAAAAAATACACATGGAATCCAATCTCTGATAAGTGGATATTAATTAGCCCAGAAGCCCTGAATACCCAAGGCACAAATGCATAACAAATGATGCCCATGAGGAAGAATGGAGAGGGTCCTGATCCTGGAAAGGATTGATGTAGCATTGGAAGGGAATATAAGGACAGAAAAAAAGGAGGGAGGTGATTGGAGAAGGGATGGAGAGAAGAAGGTTTATGCGACATGTGGGGAGGGGGCATCCGGGAAAGGGGAAATCATTTGGAATGCAAACAAAGAATATAGAAAATAAAACTATTAAAAAAAAAAAAAAAGAAAAGTAGGAAGATGTGCAAGCACATGACCGGAATTGTAGCATCTTTAATCCTGGTTTATGAATAATGATACTTCATGGGATATGTGGAATATGCAGTGAGACCTGGTCTCAAAATAAAGTGCTTAAAATATAAGAAGCAGTTGACCTCCTGCTAGTTTTTTCCACGTAGAATGTAGAAAACTGAGAGGGGAATCCCTGATTATGATCCTTGTACACAACAGGCAACATAAGTAAGTCTCTTGACTTCACTGTTTCAAAATTAATATGAAGAATTAAGAAACAGCTCTAATCCCTACTAATAGCAGTTACTAATTAGTGAAAACTACATGCACTGATTACTTGCTAGTTGTTGATTCTGCACATACTAGAGAAAAGTGCTGCGATTAAAGGAATGCACAAGTTTGCACTCTATCTTATGACCATAGAGATGTTTTCTGGGACTACATCACATATAACTTCCATTGACCATGATCATAGCCTTCATATTATTCTAGAAGGTATGAAGTTGATACTGATATTATCAAGTTGATAATTTAAGAGATGTTCTTATTAGTTTGTAAGAGGTCTGGAAAACAGACATCAGTAACATACCTTATTCAGGTTGGGAAGTAAACTATTCACCATCATTATATAATATTCCTGTAGATCCATTGCAAAAACTGAGAAAATGAGAGGTTCAGATGAGAATAAATAAGGTAAATTAGGCTTTTTTTTCTCTCTCTCTTTCTTTCTATTTGTTTCTTTGTTTCTTTGTTTCTTTGTTTTTTTTGTTTGTTTGTTTGTTTGTTTCTTTCTTTCTTTTTTGAAAGAAACAGAAATCGGCATTTTTTTTTAATTTTCTATATTCTTTGTTTACATTTCTAATGATTTTCACCTTCCTGGTTCCCACCTCCTCATAAGTCCCATAAGACCTCTTCATTACACCCATTACCCAAACGAACCCCTCCCACTTCGCTTCCTGGCAATCCCCTAAAATGTTGCATCAAGCCTTTCCAGGACCAGGGATGTCTCCTTCCTTCCTCCTTAAGAATGATTCTATATGTATGTTATATCTAGAGTATTCAGAGCTTTGTGACTAATATCCACTTGTCAGTGACAGCATTCCATGTTTGTTCTTTTGTGAAAGAGCCTCACTTAGGATAATATTTTCCAGTTCCAACCTCTTGCCTAAGAATTTCATGAATGCATTGTTTTTATTTACTGAGTAAATATTGTGTAATATATACCACATTTTGTGCATCCATTCATCCATGGAGGGACATCTTGGTTCTTTCCAGCTTCTGGCTATTATAAATAGGGCTGGGGTGGACATACTGGGGCATGTGACCTTACTGCATGCCAGGGATTCCTCTGGATATATGCCCAGAAAGTATATTGCAGGGTTCTCCAGAACTGTCATTTTCAGTTTTCTGAGTAACCACCAGACTGATGTCCAGAGTTGTAGCAATCCCACCAGCAATGGAGGAGTGTTCCTCTTTCTCCACCTCCTTTCGAGCACCTGCTGCCTCCTGAGTTTATGATCTTAGCCATTCTGACTGCTGTGTGGTGAAATCTCAGGATTGTTTTGATTTTCATTTCTATGATGACTATGGATGTTGAACATTTCTTAAGGTGCTTCAAAGCCATTTAGTATTCCTCATGTGAAAACTCTTTGTTTAGCTCAGTACCGCATTTTTTTATATTTTTATTTTCTATATTCTTTGTTTATATTCCAAATGATTTCCCCTTTCCCGGATCCCCCCTCTCCATATGTCCCATAAACCTTCTTCTCTCCGTACATTCTCCAATAACCACCCTCCTTTTTTACTCTGTCCTTATATTCCCCTCCAATGCTATATCAATCCTTTCCAGGATCAGGACCTTCTCTATACTTCTTTATGGGAGTCATTTGTTTTTTTTTTCTTTTTTTTAATTTATTGATATATTTATTTACATTTCAAATGATTTCCCCTGTTCTGGACCCCCACTCCCGGAAAGTCCCATCAGTCCTCTTCCCTCCCCCTTTTTCCCACCCAACCCTTCCCACTTCCCTGTTCTGATTTTGCTCTATACTGCTTCACTGAGTCTTACCAGAACAAGAGGCCACTCCTCCGTTCTTCTTGTACCTCATTTGATGTGTGGATTCTGTTTTGTGTATTCCAGTTTGCTAGGTTAATATCCACTTATTAGTGAGTGCATACCATGATTCACCTTTTGAGTCTGGGTTACCTCACTTAGTATGATGTTCCTCAGCTCCATCCATTTGCCTAAGAATATCATGAATTCATTGTCTCTAATGGCTGAATAGTACTGCATTGTGTATATATACCACATTTTTTTCAGTATCGCATTTTTAAAGGGGATATATGGCTCTCTGGAATCTACCTTCTTGAGTTCTTTTTATATCTTGGATATTAGCCCTCTGTCACATGCTTTGTTGGTAAAGATCTTTTCTCAAATTGTTGGTTGCCTTTTGTTCTTTGTCAATATCCTTTGCCTTACAGAAACTCTGTAGTTTTATGAGGTCCCATATGTCAATTATTGATCTTAGAGAAAAAGTTATGGGTGTTCTGTTGAGAAAAATTTCCCCTGTGCCCATCTCCTCAAGGATCTTCCCCAGTTTATTTTCTATTAGATTCAGTGTCAAGTTTTATGTGGAGGTTCTAGATACACTTGGACTTGACATTAGTACCAGGAGATAAGATGCAACGATTTGCATTTTTTTAATGGTGACCTCCAGTTGAACTAGCGCCATTTGTTGAAAAAAATTATTTTTTCTCCTCTGGATGGTTGTAGCTCCTTTGTCAAACATCAAGTGACCATAATTCTGTTGATTCATTTCCAGTTCTTCAGTTCTATTCAATTGATCTACTTACCTGACACTGTACCAACACTACGAGATTTTAACACAATTGCTCTGCAGTACAGCTTAAAGTCAGGGATACTGATTCACCCAAAAGGTCTATTACTGTTAGGATAGATTTATATTTCCTGGGTTTTTTGTTATTACAGATGAATTTGGAATTGCTCTTTCTAAGTCTATGAAGCATTGAGTTGGGATTTTGATAGGCATTGCATTGAATCTGTAGATATCTTTTGGAAAGATGGCTATTTTTCTATATTAACACTGTCAATCCAAAACATGGAAGATTTTTTTATACTTCTGAGGTCTTCTTTGATTTCTTTCTTCCAAGACTTGAAGTTGCTGTGATATACATCATTCATTGTTTGGTTAAAATCTCAACAAGATACCTTATATTGTTTGTGGCTATTGTGAAAGGTGTCATTCCCCCAATTTGTTTCTCAGCCTGTATTCCATTGTGTAAATATACCACGTTTTCTGTATTAATTCCTCCACTGAGGGACATCTGGGTTCTTTCCTGCTTCTGACTATTACAAATAAGGCTGGATATTTCTTAAGGTGCTTCTCAGCCATTCAAATTCTTCAGATGAAAAGTCTTTGTTTAACTCTGTACTCCATTTTTAATAGGGTTATTTAGTTCTCTGGAGTAAACTTCTTGAGAACATTTTATATATTGGAAACTCATACTCTGTCAGGTGTAGGGTTGGTGAAGATGTTTTTCCAATTTGTTAGTTAACATTTTGTCCTTTTGACAGTGCCCTTTTCCTTATAGAAACTGCAGATTTTTTGAGGTTGATTTGACAATTCTTGATCTTAGAACTTAAGCTATTGGAGTTCTGTTCATTATCTTTTCCCATGTGCCCATGTCCTCAAGGGTTTTTCCCAGTTTCTTTTCTATTTGTTTCATTATGTCTAGTTTTATGTGGAGATCCTTGGAATTGGACTTAGTACAAGGAGATTAGAATGAATCAATTTTCATTCGACTGCATGCTGACCTCCATTTTCTTTCTTTTGAATTACTTTCTCAGCCTCCTTATACACTGAATATAGGAAGACTACTGATTTGCTTGAGTTGATTTTATAATCAGACTTTGATGAAGATGTTTTTCAGTTGTATGAATTCTCTGGTGGAGCTATGTTGGTCACTTAAATATACTATCTTATCATCTGAAAATAGTGATAGTTTGATCTCCCTTTCCAATTTGAACCCTTTTGACCTCTTTGTGTTGTCTAATTGCACTAGCTAGAAATTCAAGTACTATATGGAATAAATAGGGAGAGAGGTCAGCCTTTTCTAGTCCCAGATCTTCATGTTTTTCTCCAATTACTTTGATGTTGGCTACTGGTTTCATGTATATTGATTTTATTTGTTTACATAGGGGACTTGGATTCCTGTTCTTTCCAAGACCTTTAGCATGAAAGGATGTTAAATTTTATCAAATTCTTTTTCAGCATCTAATGAAATGACCAGGTTTTTTTTTTTCTTTCAGTTTGATTATGTAGTAGATTGCATTGATATAATTCCATATATTGACCCATCTGCGCATCCCTGGCATGAAGCCTTCTTGATCATGGTGAATGATCATTTTGATGTGTTCTTGGATTCAGGTTAGAAAGAATTTTACTGAGTATTATTGCATTGAAATTAATAAGGAAAATTGGCCTGAAGTTCTCTTTCTTTGTTGGATCTTAGTTTTGGTATATGTATCAAATTGTAGCTTCGTAGAATAAGATGGGTAGTTTTCCTTCTGTTTCTATGTTTTAGGAAAGTTTGAAGAGTATTGGTGTTAGGGTTTCTTTGAAGGTCTTAAAGAATTCTGAACTAAAATCATCTGTCCCTGTACTTTTTTTGGTTGGAAAATTTCTTTTTTTTCTAGATAGTTTTTTTTTTATTATTATTCGATATATTTTTTATATACATTTCAAATGATTTCCCAAGTTGGAAAACTTTCTATGACGACTTCTATTTCTTTAGGGGTTATGGGACTGTTTAGATGGTATATCGGATAGTGATTAAATTTTTGTAGATGGTAGCTGTTTATGAAACTGTACATTTCAATCAGATATTCCAATTGTCTTGAGTATAGGCTTTTATAGTAGGATCTGCTGATTTTTTTGGAATTCCATCCATTTCTATTGTTATATCCCCCTTGTCACTTCTAATTTTGTTAATTTGGGTATTGTTTCTGTGCCCTTTGGTTAGTCTGGCTATGGGTTTATCTATCTTGTTGATTTTCTCAAAGAACAAGCTACAAGCTTTGTTGATTCTTTGTATGGTTCTCTTTTTTTCTGCTCGATTTATTTCAGCACTGGGTTGATGATTTCCTCCCTTCTATTCATTGTGGGTGAATTAGATTCTTTTTGTTGCAGAGTTTTCAGATGTGCTATTAAGCTGCTAGTGTATGCTCTCTCCAGTTTTATTTTGGAGGCCCTGATGGCTATCAGATTTCCTCTTAGCACTGCTTATCTTGTGTCCCATAAATTTGGGTATGTTGTGTCTTCATTTTCATTAAATTCTAAAATGTCTTTGATTACTTTTCTATTTATTTCTTGATCAAATTATCATTGAATAATGTATTGTTCAGCTTTCGTGTGTTTGTGGGCTTTCTGTTGTGGTTGTTGCTAATGAAGATCACTCTTTCTCCATAGTGATGTGACAGGAGGCATGGGATTAGGTCAATGTTCTTATATTTGTTATGGACTCTGTCTCTTATTACTATGTTTTGTTTATTTGTTTTATAAAGATTTATTTATTTATTCATTATTTTTTATATATAAGTACACTGCAACTTTCTTCACACACTTCAGAGGAGGGTGTCAGATCTCATTTGGGATGGTTGTGTACCACCATGTGGTGGCAGGGATTTGAATTAAGTACCTTCTGAAGAGCAGTGCTGTTAACTACTGAGCCATCTCTCTAGACCCTGTTTGTTTTGTCTTTTGTCCTCCATACACACACCTATGTGACATATTGTCAGCTTAAATAGGGAAAAACAGATTCAGATTCTTTGACCCTACTTGTTCGAAGTACCCACAGATTGCTGTCAAGGCTGCTGTGGATTTTCCGAGTTAAGGACTTTCTAGAGTTTTCTGAAGTGCCTGAATCAACCTGCTCTATAGAAGTAAGGAGGACTACTCCAGGACTGTCCACCAGGCTTGAGGGTCTATCTCCTTACCAAAATGTTTGTATTTTTCTCCCTTTGATGTTTAAGGATTTAAAAGTTATTGAGTATTTTAGCATCGATATTCATAAGGGGAATGGCCTGAACTTCTCTGTCTCTGGGGTCATATTCATATTCCTTCTCAACACCGCATATCCTTACATGTGTTTGCTATAGAAAAACATCCTGTCTCCTGTGTCTGCTTCAACAAAGCATTATTTTGTATGTCTGTTTTAGAAAAACATCCTGTCACCTCTGCCCCCTCAAAATATCATTTGACCTTACAGACATTCCAATAGAAACTAGAAGCATCCACATCAATTTACTAGGCATCTAGAAAAGGATTCTGGGGCTCAGTGGTCAGCCTGTGTATACTTAAGTTTGATAATTATGGGAGAATGATTATTAATAAAATAAGAACTATTTTAAGGGTGATGGAAGTACTCAGAAATTATTGATAATGGTTGTAAATCATTCTGAAGGAGTTAAAATGATTTATTATTGTTAGAGTATTTAAAAATTTAAAGCCTGCTTTTAATAATATAAATTATATACAAATAAGCCACATACATATAAAATGGCCTTGCATTTATGATAGTCACATTGTGAATAAATATTTTTATGTATATATGCACACACATACTTATATATACATACACACAGATATATGTTTATATATATAACTTTCTTAAATGTTCTTTTATATGAACAACAGTGTGGTCGGGTAAATAATTCACAATTACAATGGTCTCACCACTGTGAAGCACAAACATGTGCTGCAAATCATGGCTACATTAGAAAACCAACAAACAAAAAACTTAGAACATATTGTTTGACTCTAACCAAAATAATTAATAATAATAATAATAATAATAATCAGTCTGTCTGATCTCTCTGGAGTCCGAAACCAAGATGCAGGTGATTCTCTCTTGAATGGCGTGAGGCAGAGTTCTGATGTGCCATATTTTAAATTTTTAAAGATTGCAACATATATAGGAAAAAATGACGCTTTTCAGAAAACCCATGAATATACAGGTTTTGGGTTGAAGATCAATTATTTTACAAGAAATGTTCGTGTTGATAGTGGGAAAAACTGACTGTCAAGAAATACTGCTCTTTCATTTCAGGATAGATAGTTTTGAGGACTAATAGAACACATTTCCTGGAAACTCAAAGCATAGCACTCCTTCCTATATAACTTTGTTTATTAAGGGAATTGGTACTGAATAATGCTACTTAGTAACTTTCAATGAAGCCGCTGTCAAGTTAAATTTTACTTTTCTAGATCTAGAGAGTCAAGATAGAACACTTCCTGATTGCATTAAAGCATCATAGCAATCACATTAGTTATTAAATAAATTCCTTTATTGTGTAGCCTGGAATTGAGAACCAATCAAGGAAAGTGAAATGATCACTTTCCTTCTAGACACTAGATACCACAGTGAAGACTGTAGTTGATAAGTGAACCACTGAAGCCTAAGTATTCTTTAGTAGTCATGGTGACAGATCATTTTGATGTCAAGATTCAAATGCTCAAGCTTTAACTGGAAAAGTGACAAGTGAATGTCTTGTGCTTCAGTCCTTTAGCTTTAAAAGCATATGCTTTAAACAATTGTTGAAGATAGGAATTTTTATTTAATGACATAT
This sequence comes from Apodemus sylvaticus, assembly GCF_947179515.1. NCBI lineage: Eukaryota > Metazoa > Chordata > Mammalia > Rodentia > Muridae > Apodemus > Apodemus sylvaticus. The sequence goes on from NC_067496.1 coordinate 3,169,007, forward strand.
TTTAATAAAAATATGTGTGACATGATACATAGATCGTTTCATCTATTTATATATAAACAGATGATAGATAGACGGATAGATAAATAGATCATGATAGACAGATAGCAGTAATAATACATGTACAAGATGAGGAGGGGTGATTCCCAGTTCTCTGAGAAACATCCAGATTGTTTTCCAGAGTAGTTGTACCAGCTTGAAATCCCACAAGCATTGGAGGAGTGTTCCTCTTTCTCCACATCTTATTCAGCATATGCTGTCTCCTGAGCCTTTCAGAGTTGTGTGAGGTGAAATCTCAGGGTTGTTTTGATTTGCAATTCCCTGATAACTAAGGATGTTGAATATTTCTATAGATTTATCTCAGCCATTTGATATTCCTAAGATGAGAAATATTTGTTTATCTTTATATTTCATTTCTAATAGGGTTATTAGGTTCTCTGAAGTCTAACTTCATGACCTATTTGTATATTTTTTTATATTTGCCTCTGGTGGATGTATGGTTTGTGAAGATCTTTTCCTACTTTCTAGGTTGCTATATTGTCCTAATGACAGTGTCCTTTGCCATATAGAACTTTTATACTTTTATATGCTCCAATTTGTCAATTCTTCATCTTAAAGCATAAGCTATTGTTGTTCGGTTCAGGAAAATTTCTCTGTTGACCATGTGCTCAATGCTCTTTCCCAGTTTCTTTTCTGTTAGTTTAATTGAGTCTGGTTTTATGTGGAGATTCTTGGTCCACTTGACCTTGAGCTTAGTACAAAGAGAAGAAAAGGTTTGATTTGCATTCTGCATGCTAGCCCCCCGTTGATTCAGCAGCATTAGATGAAAGGGCTGCCAGTCCTGGGCATATACTCATAGGATTCCCCAGCATGCAATGAGAACACATGTTCCACTATGTTCATAGCAGTCCTATTTATAACAGAGAGAAGCTGGACAGAACACAGAAGTCGCTCAACAGAGGAATTGATACAGAAAATATGACACTTTTACACAATGGAATACTACTCAGATATTAAAAAGAATGAATCATGAAATTCTGAGTAAAATTGGTGGACCTGAAAATATCCTAAGTGAAGTAGCCAAACCACAAAACAACACACATTGTATGCACTGACTGAAAAATGGCTATTAGCCGAGGAGTTTGGAATACACAAAACACAATTCTCATATCAAAAGATATCCATGGTGAAGGAAGGAAAGGCCCCTGTCATGAGAATGGCTCAGTGCAGCATTGTAGGGAAATAATAGGACAGGGAAATGAGAGGGGTGGATTGGTGAACAGGGGGATGAAGAGAGCATATGGGACTTTTAGGGAGGGGATAAGCAGGAAAGGGGATATCATTTGAAATGTAAATTAAGAATATATATAATAACAATGAAGAGGATGTATCTTATACAAAACATTGTGAAATGCATATTCATTCTGAAATATTCTCAGTATCTAATTCTTTTTTAAACTCTAAAAATTATATGTGAAATTTCAGTTTCATTAACACTGTGAGCCTTAGAGACCAACATGAAAAAACCAAGGAGACTATAAAATTAATGTGGTTCACTGAATAGTGTCAGAAAGCTTCATCCACATGAAGGTCAGATGGCATTGGAGTTTTGTTTATTTCCCATCACAATGATTGCTTATTTTAGAATCATTGCCTTCACCTGGATCTGCATCAGAATAGTAATAATGGAAACCATCATGATTTATGGACACAATATGCAGTTCTGACATCAACATAGCTTCTTCTTACAGGTAGTATCACAGGTATCACAGCATATTTCACGTTCAACATTAGATGCTACATGAATGCATCAGGATCATCAACTGAATCTGTTGTCACATGTAGGATCTGAGACATCAATCTGATCTCCAGTGCCACCTAAGAATACTTGCTTCAATATGATTGTGGGCATGAGAATGGACCACAATATACATTCTCAAGGAGCAACACCAATCACAGACATCACCAGTATTTCCCTCAGGATAGTCATAATGGACTTCATGAGCACTTACTTATTTCATTATAGTGTCTTAATGACAATGACCTTTACAATAGACACTTCTGTCTGAGGCATCTCAGACATCAAGAACCTCTTCAAAACCACTCTGATTCTGGATCTCAATATGTCAGCATAGAGGTGTTGTAAATATATTTCCTTTGTCAGTTGGGATCTCTGATATCATCAACTGTTTCAAAGTGTCAGTAGAGTTTAGTCATAGCATGTTTGTCTGTGGCGAGAATGATCTGTGGTATAAAATGATGTCAATTGGTGGGAATATTTGGGACATTTACGATAGTTTCAGAGAGCAGTTCAGACTTTGTACAGAAATGTGTAGTGTAAGGATTCAGATGACATCAAACTGGTTAATGCCTGGTGAACACTTCTCATACATTGGGCTGAATCGTGGATAAATAACATCATTAAAGATTGCATAGTTATTTGTCCATAGTATCAGCAGGGTGCAGGGATTTCAACATATAGCAAGTTTAAACATTACACATATATGATTCTTTGCTGCAAAGTAGAACACTTACCTGAATATGGTTTCAGGAGGCAGTACTGAACATGGAATTCTGCAGGGTCTCAGTAGGCAACAGGGATCACGGTCATTTGAGGTCTCCATTTGGACATCAGCATGGTTGATTGGTGGGTGTGAATAATCATCAGTTATTTTGACATAGTTTGGTTTTGCAATTCAGGTCATAGACTTCCAACTGGAGCACTCTAGAAGTACATAACACTTACTTCAACATTGTCTTCAGCAGCCAGAGGAACCAAGGTTATCAGCATGTCTATCTTGTGGCAAGTTCAAGATGTCATGGTACTACATGGATGATGGCTATCAACAAGATGTCTGTAGAAAACATGGAGTATTGTTTGTCAGCATTTTTACTGAAGACAGAAAAGATCAGTGATATCAACATAGTTGACAGAGGCAGCAGGAATCATATCCATATTTCATAAAGTTTAAAACACATGTTTCTTCAGTTTTAGGTATATTTTATAATTGTTAATGACGATTAATACTTTTGAAATGATAAAATATAACAATAAAACATAACATAAACACATAAATATAATTTTTCTTACCACAAACATATTATTAAACAATTCAATACTTTGAAAATTTTTTCTGTGACAGAAAATTATTTGTTTTTAAGTAATCTCCCCCATTTAAGTGATATATCTAGATACATGTTTTCTAAACTTTATAAGTCGTCACAATCCACACATGAACACTTTATCTTTCATTCCATAAGGAACTACACCTTGAGGTGAATTTCTGCATTACCCATCACTTTCATTAGCTCCAGAGTGTAAACATCACGGAGTCAATGCACAGATAACTCTATCAAAATAGAATATCCAAAAATTTCAACTTATACGATTTAAACACGCTATTCATTAATGGAAATAATTAGAAAAATAGACAAAATCTTTAGCAAGTCCTCTGCATATATATTATAGCCTCCAGCTTTACATATTTATGAGATCCTTGGTGTATGAATGAATGGGTGTCTGAGTCTTGTGCCTGCTCTTGGGACTCTTTGTCTTCCTCTGGCCTTCCTGGTCCAGAATTAATGTGATGATATTTCTATTTTTTATTTTATTTTGTCATATTTAGTTGATGCCTGCTAGATGTCTGTGTTTTTCTAAGGAGTGCCAGAAAAAGAGTGAATCTGAAGGGGGCTGGAGAGTTTGGAAAAGAACTGTGAAGAGTAAAGTTGTGGGACCAGTAAGCAGGATGTATTACATTAGAAATTAATTTACTCATCAATTTCTCGAAAGAAAAATAATTTAAACAAGGTAGATGGGCTCCAAAGACTGTACATTTTCCTCTGAACTATTAGACCATGATGGGTTTTGGTGAGGTGATGCACATAAAAGTTGAGTTGTACACGTTCCATGGGTATCTGAGGCAATAGTGGTGAGGCCATGTTCACTTGCAAATAAAATTTACATAATCATTTAAGTCAGATTTACTATTGGGAGCAGTCAGATTCTAAGTAATAATTCAGCTATGACAGCTCATCTGTGTTTGATGTGATATGTACATGGTGAAAGTCAAGACAGAATATTGTGGCATGTACTTCTGACTTCCATATGTATGCTATACTCTCTGCATAATATAATATTAGACAAATGATGGATACTGTGCAAGAGCAACAGCAAAACAATTAGAACTTATGAAATGTGGCAAAGCAATTAGCCCAAGCAAAGTGGGTGTGTCTGAGAGAGGTAGAGACCAGAGCGCTAAATGTCCTGAGGACTTTATTCTGTTGTGGAGTTTTTCTCTGCTGGCAACCCTCACATCACCTCCTTCATAATCTATCAGTTGTATAAAAACTCTGTGGGAGTTTCTAAACACTTCCTCAGCAATGTGATTTTGGCTCACACTGTTAGTAAAAATGAACTTATTCAAGCATTGCTCCTGGGGCAGATGAATGAATAAAATACCACCCTTGGAAAGAACTACCAACAAACATGCCTGTCTCAGTTAGGGTTTCACTGCTGTGAAAAACACCTTGACCAATACAAGGTTTTTAAAAGACAACATTTAATTGGGGCTGGCTTACAGTCTCAGAGGTTCAGTCCATTGACATCAATGCAAAACCATGGCAGCATCCAGGCAGATATGGTGCAGGAGGAGCTGAGAATTCTACATTTTTGTATGAAGGCTGCTAGTAGAAGACTGATTTCCAGGCAATTAGAGTGAGGGTATGAAGCCCACACCCACAGTGACACACCTACTGTAACAAGGCCATACCTCCTAATAATAGGGTCACTTTCTGGGCCAATCATGTATAAACCTTCACATTCTAAGACCAGACTCCTTTCGACTTGTTCAAACATAAGCCTATGGGGGCCATGGTTATACATAGTATGAAGTGAAATGCATTTAGTCCAACTTCAAAAGTCCATGTAGTCTATAGCAGTCTCAACAAGACCAAAGTTCAAGGTCTTTTTTGAAATTATTCCAGTCACTTTACTATAATCCCCCAGCAAGATACAAAACTAGCTGGGCAACCTTGAAACTCTACATCTCCATGTCTGATAGCAAAGAAGTCTTCATATATCCAACTCCTCTTTCATCTTTGTTGACTTCAACAAGATTCTCTCTTCCCAGGCTTAGTCTACTCCCTGTTAGAAGCTTTCCTTGGCAGGTATCCTGTAGCTCTGGCATCTTTAACATCTTGGGGTCCCCAAGTCAATTTCATCTTTGTAGTTTCTTGTTCCAATGTCTGAGATACACATATGATCTTCTGTGCTTCTCCAAAACACTGGTGTCACTTCTCCTGCTCTGCCTTCAGTAGCACTCTAAGTCCTTCTTGATCTACTCTGCTCCCACTGCTCTTCTTGGTGGTCATCTCATGGTACTGGCATCTCCGATATGCTAGGGTCTTCCACTGCAACTATGCTCCACCAAAGCCTCTCATAGGCTCTCTTCATGGTACCAAGCCTCAAGTCCTTTGTATGACCCCTTCAGTCCTGGGCTGACTATTACAACAGAGCATGCACTTTCACCAGTGGCCTTCCATGGCCTCTCAGTGCTAAACCTCAGCTGTTCTTCATGATGACTTCATGTCTTCAAAACCAGTACAACCTGGATGATTCTTATACAATACCAAGTATAGCTGTTGCATGAGGTACAATCTTAGCTGTCTCTGAAACACAGCTTCGTTGTGCTCTCAGAAAACACTTCCTGGAAGAATTCACTGTGGGAGTCCAAACTGTTGGAAACCAGACTGTCAAGAACTCTCACCTAGAGAATCCAATGACCTTTCATTTGAAAGTCGAACCACGCTCTCCTTCACACAAGGCTGATCATGAAAATCAACTTATCCTTATCTTTGCTCAACCCCTGGGGTTGTGTAGGCAGAACCAGCATTCCAGAAAAAAAAAAAAAAAAAAAAAACTGATAGATGTTTCAAGCCGAAGTCAGCATTCATCCCAGATGACCTTTCCTCTTTCTGTTCCTTTAGCATTCCCCCTCAGCCCCTTCCTATTTCCTCCCTCTATGTTCATAACCAGACATTCAGTCTTTCATTAAACAGGCTGCAAGTAGAAGATTGACTTCCAGGCAACTAGGGTGAGGGTTCTAAGCCCATAACCACAGTGACATACCTACTCCAACAAGGCCACACCTCCTAATAGGGTCAATTTCTGGGCCTATCATAATCAATCCATCACATTGCCTTTCCTGTAAAAGCAGGGTTGGTGATCATGTGATGATGAATTCCTTGTACCCACATTCCCCCTCAATTTTGTGATATGATTTAATTAAAATATGGTTAACGAATAGAAGTGCTCCCTGGTTATCTGAGGTAGAAAGAGCTGATTGTTTAGATATATAAATGGTTAGTTCTGTGATTTTTAAAGATTTTTATAAGAATACTTTTTGAGACAAATCATAAATGTATCCTTATTTATAATTGCAAACTGTGCCATGCCAGTAATAAAAACTGTAGACAATATTAAATTACTTGCTTACATCTTGCTAATCTATAGTAATTTGTCTAGTTAGGTATATGTGTGGGTTCTCCAGAATTTTTTGGGTTTGTTTTTTCATCAGTATTCATAAGTGATCTTGGGACAATATTGGGAGAGATGATTTTCTACAGATACTCATAATTCTTTACAAGAAGAAAAAAATTATGTAAATACATTTTAAGCTTTGTACTTCAGACTTTGCAGGTATAAGTAAACAATGCAAGATAAAAGAAATTTGGAGCTTTTTTCCATCCACTACATATAAGTATACATGTAAGGGGTTGAAGCTTTTCTCTATACACCAAAGTGTGTATTTATATGTATATAAGCATATATGTAAAACTGTATGAGCTTCTTAAACTTGCTTCTTCCTCCCAGTGTGTAAATGTGTCTGTGTCTGCTTTACATGATATCACACCAACATATCCTCTTGGGATCACAAAAGATGCTATCACAGCTGGTCTTGAATAGACAGACAGGCAGTAAGGTGGCCTGTCAGACAGGCAGACAGAGAGATAGATAGACAAAAAGACAGAGAGATGCCTACAGGGCATGACTTTAGTGTGTATGAAACCTTAAACCCCACCTCCTCCAGTATCACACATCCTTCAACTAGGTAACACTTACTAATACTAATAGATACATTTCCTAATACTGCCTATGGGGATCAATTATATTCAAACTGCCACACTTACCTAGCTACATGCATACAAATATTCATGGAAGAGAAATCGAGAAAGAGAGAGAGGGTGTAAGGACAAAGAGATAGATGTTAGAGAAATGGTTGCATACTACATAAATACATCCATTCATACATTCATTCATTCATTCATATATAGATTGTGGATAGATAGGCAGATAGATGTGATGACTATCTAAACAGTAAGGCATGGTGCCTTTACTTCACACACACACATGCACACACACACACACACGCACACACACGCACACACACACACTGAGCAAAGTTTACTACCCAAATTAATACATCATCATTGGACCTTCAAACTGAAAAGTCTTCTAAAAACACACCCACAAAACACACAATGTTAAATTGATGTGCATTTGAATAATGACTAAGCTATCTTTAACTTCTTGCTAATTTAAGGATTACAAAATAAAAATTCTCTAATACTTGTTCATTGCCCCAGTTATTACTGCATACTTACTGATACTTACAATCCACTAGTCAGCAATGCTACAGAAGTTACTTACTGTACAGAAGATATTCAATCATACACCCACAACTCCAAGATATATCTTTTTAAGACAAATCAATAAGAAATTATCTTCCAAATGACATTGAATGAAGCAGTCATCAGGTGGAAAACAACAAAACAAATTAATCAGTTTTGCAAGTAAAATATATATTCATGGGAGTATTGATTAAAATAATTACATTAGTTTACTAGAATTACATAGTGTTTGTGCCTTTGAAACAATGGGAAAATTTGCATACATTGTGGCATCCAAAGATGGTAGAAAATGTGAAATATTTAAACAGTGACACATTGACCTGTTTTGAACATCAGGAGATGACTTCCATAACAACAAAATAACTAGATGTTCTTTTCTAAACTTAAAACAACAAGAACAACTACAAGAAGAGAACAACAACAATCAAATGTAAACATGGCATCTTCAGGAGTATGTGCAGCAATCTGAGCATTGTTGCAAGAATGTGGGTGGGTGTTTAGTACTTTGCCAACTTGGTGGCTTTGTGTTTAACTGTCCATATCTGCATATTAATTTGGGATCACTTGAATGATGATGTATGTCATGAAGATGAGTGCTACTCATGGATCACCTTGATGCACTGGAGACCTCAAACCTAAGGGGAGGAATGTTATATTGATGAGCACAGGAATGGCCCAAGCCTCTTTATCCACATTATTTAAATGTGATGTCACATTGAGCCAAGTGGGAGAACTGTTTGGTTAGATGGTACAACCAGAGGCCTGCTATTTAAAGATGCTAGTATAGAGACCGCCATATAATGAGGAAGGACTGTCTGAATTACCCTTGGCCAGAGGTGGAATTTTAAGATCTCATTAGTCACAAAGACTATATAGGCACTATTGATGGTCGCATATTCTGATCAAGAATATCCCCAAAATAGTCAGAAATGTGGGACCAGTGGACATAGGTGAGAGATCAAGCAGCAAGCAGAACGAATATTATGTGATGGTCTCTCCAGGATAACCTGGAAATGTGAAATCATTAGAAGAGGTAAATCCCTATGTGTGATTGGGTAGTTTAAACTTGAATACTCTTTCCTTGACACATGAACAAAATCTCAGCCTACTTCATACCTGTGGAGCACAGTCCAGGTACTGCCTTAGCAGCTCCTCATCACTAACTCAGTCAGGCAACAGTCTGAGCATTTATCAAAAAAAAAAAAAAAAAAAAAAAAAAAACCATGATTGTCAGTCCCACACTTTTTCTCCTTCTTAAGAGTATGTTCATCTGCTAGGTCTAGGTATGAAATGTGGATAAACATTATTTTAGTTTCTGCCTGGAGGCATTGAGCTTCTATTCTTGGGTGTACTTGCTAAGCTTCTGCTCTGGAGCTTTAAGCCTCTGTGTTTTGGAGCTCAGTTTTGGTGGATAGAAATATTATTATGTCCTAAATGTAGATTGGGGAATGTTTGAAATCCCTCTAGAGGGGGAAGGCAATGCGAAGTCCTCCTAGGTCAGAAAGGGATATTATAAAACAGCTTGGAGAAAATATTTTATTATTTTTTATTATTATTTATTTCAGCGTCAGTCCATCAGAATCTCTTTGGTCACAACAGAAGGATCTGAGTCCCAATTAAATATACTTAGTAAATCCATTCACACAGGGTCATATTTAAAGCTCTGAGATCCTTTTGCATATTGGTGTACTGCAGCTCTCTATTAGAACAAACAGGTATGAGATTCTATTGGCTAGAAGAGAAATCATTGGGGTATAAAATTACATTTATGGAGAGGGAATAGTCCAAGATCCAACTCAGTAAAAGAGGATGTTTAGATTCTTTAGGGAGGTGTAGACATATTCAATATCCCAGTTTGCAGAAGAGGAATTTTTTCTGTACCTCTGGCAGACATGATAGATAAAAGAGGCTCTAAAGAAGAAGGATGAGAAAGGAGCCCACCAGGATTGTATTGAATAGATGTTACCTTTCTTTGTCATATGTCTGCAGCTCTATTGAGTAGATGTTGAAAGTTGATTGATACCTTGAGAATTATAAGACCTTCCAGGCACTCACTCCTGTATCAGTTCCAAACATAAAATAAAAATTATGTTTGTACACATTATCTGCTTGTCCAATGTACACATGACAGAAATCTAATTATCTCTTTCATGAGGTTGCAATGAAGTAGTCTCGAGTTAAGGTCTTCCTCAAATATATGCCCATCCACACATTCCTCTGCATGGAGGACATGTTGTTTCTGTCTAAGGAATCACAAGGATAGTATTCTGGTTTACCTTTGCCTTGATACTCTTCAGTTTGGGACCTCAGTCCAGAGTACTTAGAGATGTCTTAGATCAGAACAGTGCTTTCAAGGCCACAGAAATTAGAAGTCATAGGTAGCAGTTGCACTGGGAAATGGGGAATTGTGGGATTTTTTCAATCTCCCAGGCCAGATCTGGAGCACACTCTGTTATGAATGTCTAAATCATGTAAGATGGGGAGGAGCTTAGGCAGCTATGCACAGAAGAAGGACTTTCTTTCCCTTCATCAGTGAGGTAATGAACCAGACTTCATGGGAATAAGGGAGTTGAAGCACCCTTGTCATTAGCAGGATATCTACGAAACTCTATGACAAGGTGAAATTCTATACCTATTTGTCAGAGGAGTAAACTCTCTGCCTATTTTCAATAAAATGGGAAAGACCATTTCACATTAGAGAAAATGTAAGTACCTTTTGAAGCAGAGGAATTCTAGTATTTCATGATCAGCTTCCATTTCTTTTTCTGTATTGAGAATGTCCAAATCTTGTGTGTGCTGTGTGAAAATCCAGGCAGCAATGGTTTCATTTTTTTTTTTGATGGTTATCACTAGGCAATAAGGCCTTTGGTTAGATGAGATAAGGCCAAGGCCCCTTTCTTCAGTGGAAGAATGCCTCAGAATATTTGTAGCAGGAATAAGTTTGGAAGTAATCCTTGACATTCAGGATACAGCAGGAAAAAAAAGGCAATAGAAAAAGATCTGTTGACACCTTACAGGTGCGCTTACGCGTGAGCACCCCTTGGGCAATAGGAAAGATTTCAGGTCAATGTAGGCATTAGTAGAGGACTTTCTTTTCCACTAGATAGAGGTGGAAAGAGGAAATATTGAAAGATAGGTATGGCATGTCTGAGCCTCCCATAGGCAGATGGAGAGACATTGAAGCCCTCCTATGAAAGAAAGACATTTACAAATCTCTTGGACAGAAGGTATGAATTTGAGGACCATAACAATGCATAAACCATTCTGATATCCCTTTCCGATGAGGAGTTGAATGTGAGACACAGTTAATTGGAATATTTTGTCATGTCACGCAGGAGAGTCAGTCATATCCCTGAACCACAGAGGAGAGAATGTGAGACCGGAGATGCAACACAGAGACAGCAAGACAGTATTCTGATCATGCTATTTATTTTTATTTCTTACATAATGCAATAGAAAGGGAAGCAAGCAAGGTGTAAGGAGTAAAGGGGGTAAGTCATTGTCTCTGGAGATCAATATCATGGTGCTACTCTAGTTTCTCTGAAAGTTTCTGAGAATTGTCTCTCAGGGAAAGACTTACGGAAAATCTGGCTATTACTGCGGGACATTGGAACAAGGTGAAGCAAAAAGGAGTTGCTATGTTAACCTAAGCATAGTTGAGCTCTACTTTTTCTAGCCCACTCAGGTGAGCTCTGTATGTTCTATCCATCTGGATACTTGGCTAATCTTGAAAGCTAGTATTTTCCCTTCTAAAAGAAGGCTTGAAATGGCTGAAAAGAGTGGGGTTTGAGATCTAAGTGAGAATGGCTCCTGGCAATATTTGTGCTATACTTTATGAAGAAGAGTGATTTTGAATCCGTGGTCAGAGATGACATCTTTTAATTGAAGTGGTGTTTTTGTGCGGAGTCAGGTAGACAAGATCTCAGAATATGTCAATCTTCCAAGATAGATATTGGATCCTCTGAGATACAGAGGGAGCATTTGATATATAATGGACAAAAAGTGGTAGTCTATGTATTGATGTTTATGAGCAGACAATTAAAGCAGTATTAAATTTGACTTAAAATCCCAAATCTCTTTAAGGACAATGGAGTATATTAGCCTACTTGAACAGGGGGTAGTACTGGGTCACAGTTTAGAAGATGCCCGTCTTCAGTTACTCCCTGGTAGACCTGGAAGCAATCTATGAATTATTAATCAATCAAGATTGTTAGTCTATAAGTCTTCTTGAAGCTTACCACCAGTTATATGGGTGTGTACAGAGAGAATAGTATGAAAACAGATGATCTAGTTCCCAGGCTCTGTTAACCCAGAGTAGAATTAAGTAAAGTTCCTTTTCTCACACTTGTATTTTCTTAGTAGCCATGGCTAGAGAAAATGATCTAAAGCTTTCTATTAGATGGCTATATTTGAGACTCATATGTAGTTGGGGAATGCCCTTAGGACTCTTAATACTTGGTCCACTTGGGCAAAGCGAAAATTCAGAAATCTGAATAGTAAATCCCATACATTATTATAGTATAATATGGAATGAAGAGGAAGGTTTGAGATATTATTTTTAAGAGCAGAAAGGACTGATGATCCTTCATTCAAATGGTATTAGATGACAGTAAATTATGACCAATTTGAGAAACCTCTATTCAGAAGTGCAACTTCTGGGGCCTTTCTGAATTGCTTTGCTTAGAAAGAAACAGCCTGGCCATGTTTATCCAAATAGCAAGATCCAGTCTCCACACAATGTAAAAGTGAAATAAAAATCTACCAACTCTTGGGTAGTGGGAGAAGACTATGGTACTTGATTATTCGTTTCCAACTAGTATTCCCACTTCCACTATCAATCCATTGTATATACTATAGGGAAGAGTACAAGAAGCAATCAACATACTTTTCCAACTGGAAGAGTTGTTGTCTGACCTCTGAATCTCCATGAAGTTTGTCTTGGTCTGTACCCATCCATAACTGAGAGATGGAAACACTGCATTTCTGACAACAACGTCTAGGTAGATTGCAGTTTTACCTTTCTATTTTCTGACTTCTATCCCACACTCAGACATTTGTGAAGTCCACCTTTGAGGTGGCAAGTGTGTTTGTCTGAAAAAGATGTTCACAGTGATTGTCACTAAGGCAATATGAGTTTAAAGTCAACTGTAGCTTGTCTTTTGAATGAAACAATATTCTAGAACATCCTTTAGCAAGGAGGTACATCTGAAGTTCCTATGACTATAGATTCAAAGATGTGCCATAGGTGGCCATAGGAATTAAAGCTGAGGTCGGTGTCATCATTGTTCCAGGGGACGTATACTCTTGGCCAGGAACTGGATGTCTATAGCCTTTGTGTTTGAAGGAGGAAATCATAGCCTATTTTCAACTACAGTGAATGCCTTTTAACTGGGTTTTCTTCTAGAGGGAATGACATAAGACTTACATTTAGCCTCTATAGACAGAAGATGATTATTCCCACTTCCCCAAAATCAAAAGATGAGGGTCTTTCCACTAAAAGTGTAATTTAGTCCACCTTGGGCAAATGGGAATGGTCTGCAGTAGGCTTAGTTTTAGGATGGACATCTGACATTCTCTTTAGTGAAGTAAAAGGACTGAGGTAACTTAGAGAGATAGGAACTACTGTCCCACATGAAAAAGACAAAACTCTGGATCTGGTTGTGCAAAGATATTGGTAAGAAAAAGCTTGGAGTGAGGATGAGTGTAATGCAACATTCTGGTAAACATGAATGTCCCTGTTACCTTGTTCAGTCATGGAAGGTCCCACGACTGCTCTTCGGCTTCCAACTCTTCCTTAGTTCTAATCAGTATCACATCTTGTATTCAGTCTGAGAGAATTCAGGCAACAACCTGAGCATGTTTCGAATATCCTGGATGGCTATCACTGGATAGATTGCCTCCTTAATTTGTTTTAATATATCTATATATGGTCAAGGACAATGTGATTAGATTGAAGAGCATAACCTAGGATCCAGTCAATAATTCTTCACATAGGAACTAGGACCTCAAACCAGAGTGGAATAATATATTTCCCTTGTCATGCTGATAAAAGATTTGATTCTTCCTTATTTAGAGAATATACATTGAAGGCAGATCAAAATCATAAAAGAATGTTTGATGATTCATCCACAATACAGTATTATATAGAAGAGCATATCTAATGTCACCTTTGGAGTCAAGGAATGTGAGAGCTTCCTTTCTCAAAAACAGGAGTTCACATTCCCCCTTGAACATAGGGACAAGATCCAAGGCCACAATGATGGAAAAGGGAAAGACTGATATTCAGCTTCACCCAGGATATGTCTCTTGGGCACTTCAAAAATCAAGGAGTGTATGAAGAAATATCATGGGAACAGGGAGTGATCAGACTGGGGAGTTGTAAGTCCAATTTCAATGCAGGAGAAATCCTGAACGTCTTGGTTCAAATGGTAGAGGTACCTAGTCTTATTTTGCACAAAATAATTGTCCAGTTCATCCATGGTCTGCAGGGGAAGTTTATAAGCTACAACGTATAGTAGAGGGAAGTTCAGACTCTTTCTCAATTGCTTCCAAGTATTTTATCCATCTGCATACCGTGTGTAATCTTTGAGAGTACAGGCAATGTCACTATAAACTTCCAAGAAGATTATTAGTTATGCAAGCATTGATATTTCCTCAAGAATGTGTTAAGCTGCACACATATTGAATAAAAAATAGTAATGTTGCATTTTGATGACCAACTTTAAGGTTCAGGGAATGAGAGCCAATTTCAGTTTTCTATATTCTGTTCTATGCTTTAAACTGGGAGAGATGTGAGATACCATTGGTTGCAAATGATATCTTAATCAGAGAGATATCTTTAAATCAAAGTTAGTTAATAGGGGTATTTGTGAGGCACAGCATGAAGCAAAGCTTTGCTGGGTCATTCGTTGAACAGGTAAACCTGAAGACAATAGTGTAGATGGTGGAGGTCTTAAATACCTCCTTTTGTGCAGGAATTAGTTTTGAAAGTCCTTTCAATTCACTTTAAATTCCCAGAGCATCTTGAGCAGAAAATGAATGTCTAAAACTCACTTTGTGAATAAAAGTAAAAAATAAGTCCACAATCCTATTGGGAAGGCAGGAAATATTAGATGATATATGTGTAGATTGTGTGGTATAAATCTGTTTAATATGCCAGGCTTTTAAGGAAAAATAATCTTAAATCACTTGGTATAAATAGGAATATATAAGGCAAAATACAAGTTTTAGGTCCCTTTTGGCAAATGAGCACTAGGACTATGTTAGTTCTAGGAGAGTTCAGACATTGTGCTCAATAGAGTGTGAAGGAATAAGTTAACACTGGACAATGTGAGCCCTATGTAATATGAAAACTCTGAGGTCCTATTTAAAAATGAGGCTAGAATTAACTTCAAGCAGAGAGAGGGAGCCATATAATCTTCTGTCAAAGTTAAAGGTCCCTTGTGCCTTATATAGTGAAGAAAGAATTCAACAGTGACTTTAAGCCTTCAATTCCTATGCAAAGTTTTGTATATTTACAGTTTGTGTTCATTCTTTGAGATTTGAGGCAGCAACTTATTTTCCTCAATGTTTGCATGATTATTGCTGGCTATGTTTCTTTTTATAGTTTGCTCATCTATTCAGATCTAAGCAGAAATGTTGAAGTTTGTACATTTCTATTCACTTTCTAGAAAGCTGATGCACAGGTTCTAAGCTCTGATTCTAAACTTGTACAAGGGGATTGCAAGAAATTGGGGCATATTACAATATCCCTTGGGTAGAATTGATAAGTCTAGAGTTTTCTTGGGAAAATGAAAGTGTCTTGTGCATTTTTCATTAGAAGGTACAGGGATGTCACCAGGTGCATAAAGGGACAGTCCTGAAAACTCAGTAGAAAAGGAAGTAAACTCAGTATCTTGGATAGAGTTATAGGTTTAGACGGCCTGGGCTACTTGAGAAAGTTCTCGAGATTCCTGGGGAGATATTGGTGTTCCCTGGATCACTTGTTCAGATACTAAACAATCCAGTGAACATTAATTAGGTTTCAAAATTCCCAGAGCTCCTGGTACAGATGGGAAAGTTACTAAAATCTCAGTCTCAGAATCTGAAATTCTAAAAGAGATTTGGTTAAATGGCAGATGTTCTTCTGCCTCTGGATTAAGTGATGAAAGCAATGAAGTTTGAGAGAACATTTCGTTTTCTAGAAAGTGAATGTCTGGTGATGACTTTGGTAGAGGGGGCATGTCTAGTATTTCCTCCCAGAGAAGGCATGGATCTATCCTGTGGTGGTATTGGGGAGATCAAGCCAGTCCTCTAGGGGTGCGCCATGACTTGGCTATGTTTTTTTTTTTTTGGGGGGGGTAGTTGGGAGTACTTGTGTCCTGTAGAATGCATAGAGGCATTTTACAGGAGATTAAATGAAAGCTCTAAAGGAGAAGGCCTTTAAAAACTTTTACAGAGGGGGTTTCTCAGAAGGAAAACATATACCTTCCCGCTGTCAATAGGCTATACATAATAATGATGTTCAAGGTATTCATGCATTAAGAAAAGTGAAATCATGACATTTTCATGAAAATGACCTGCACTAGGAAAAACATAAACTCTTTCCCATCATGGTGGACCCCAATGAGTCAGTCCATGGTTTTAAAGCATTTATTGTCATTGCAGAAACTGGATGAGTAAAACAATACTTCCCCTTTTATTGTGGACATGAGCCCTTTAGGTCTTTAGTTACCTCATTAAATCAGAGACTTGATTTTAGCCTATGTGACAATAATTCACATTATTTTCATATGAATGTATTTTGGGCATTGCCCTTACATGTAAGATGGCCAAAAATCTAAGGTAGGCTGTGGATAATGACAGGGGCTTTGTGCATTTACATTTATTTTCCATAATTTGACACTGATCAGTTTTGGTGGTATAAAATCAATACTAAATTCAAACAACGGTAGGTTGCTATTCTATGTGGGTATATTTTGTTGTATATTAGGGCACATTGCTGTATTAATATGAGTAGTCAGAAGGTGAGACTTATGATTATACCCTGGGAAGTACTTTGAAAGACAAATGTCAGTGTCTCATTATTGAGAATTAAGCCTTGAAAAGCACACCTTTATCATTGGCATGTAAAGGAATATGATCCTGTAGATCACCAACAATTGAGTGACTGTGGCAGGACAGAAATCACATTCTGAAGAACATCAACACAGTTGAGATGAGCATTGACAGAGGGGACGATATATAAACCATTTTCAAGAATCTCAGTAATACAGGATATAGGACTATTTCAGGCACTGAAGCATGGCTCTATAATATCTTTCTGAAGTTGTTGTCATAGCTTATGAGAATGCTTAAGTATGCCCCATTAATTGGTCATTAGTGGGCAGAAAATAGGACTCATCCCACCTAGAATCACCAGGAAGCAAAATTTGGATTTAAAATCACAGGTCATGATACTATTTGAGGGTATCATTGAGGGCTTCAAGAAGGACATAAATAATTACCTTAAAGAAATACAAGAGAACACACATAATCAGCAAGATGCTCTTGAAGAACTAATTGATAATACAACAAAACAAGTGAAGGATATAAACAAAGTCATCAGGATCTAAAGAAGGAGATACAAACAATATTGAAAATTACAAAGGGAAACATTTTGGGACATAGAAAACTTAGGAAAGAAGTCAGGAATCATGGATACAAGCATCAACAACAGAATACCAGAGATGGAAGATAAAGAGGGAATCTCAGATATAGAAGATACCATAGAAAGAATTAATGCAAGAGTCAATGAAAATGAAAAATGCAAAAGTCTACTGACCCATAATATCCAGGATATCCAGGAAAAAGTTAAAAGACAAAACCGAAAAAATATAGGCATAGAAGGAGAGTGAAGATTTACAACAGAAAGTGCCAGTAAATATCTTCAACAAAATTGTAGAAGAAAACTTCCTAACCTAAGAAAGGGATGCCCATGAACATACAAGGAACCTACAAAACTCCAAATAGATTCGACCAGAAAAGAAATTCAACCTGTCATATAATAATTAAAACACCAAATGTACTAAAAAAAGAAAGGATATTAAAAGTAGTAAGGGAAAAGTCAAGTAACATATAAGGGTAGACCTATCAGAATTACACTGGATTTCTCACCAGAGACTATGAAAGCCAGAAGATCCTGGGCAAAGGCGAGGGAATGACTGGGAAAAGGAAGTTGGGGATTCTCCTGTTATCATTCATTTTATGAGAGGTTAATGAAAAAACAAAAAAACAAAACAAAACCACAACAACAACCTAATGCAGCCTTAGAGGTTACCTACCTGTACAGGGTAAATTTACCACTGCTATTGACCAAATGAAACACACATTTTTTTTCCTCAATAAGTGACATTAGACATATTTTGAATAATACTGACTCATACTGTGCAGCATTATTTCATGCATCCTCATTTAATCCCTTTATGCATTTGGGCACATAAGATGAATTTTAGGATAACTAAGGGAGGTTTAAACTTTCCACCTTTAATCTGTGTGACTAGAAAAACATTCTTAAGTCACAACCGACCTCCTTCTGCACTTATACATGGTCCCAGAGTGTTAAACTCATGTAAGGTGTCTTCATGCTTGAAGTCAAACATAGTGAAATATCCACCTTTCATTCCAATTCTTATGTAGCTGATAATAAAATTAAGATTACAGAAGGAATGCCTAACAGACTAATAGATATACTATAATATTGCTGCCTGTCCTCAAAGAAGTTTCCAAACATATGGCTATTCTGAGAATGAATGTAATTTGTGTGGGTTTGGGGATGTTTCTGGTCACAAGGAATTGCCTAATAGTTAAACATTCAATAAATTAATCTGAAAATGTTTCATTTTCTTAAACAGACTTTCTTCTTTCCTTTTTGCCCTACTCTTCCTGACACTACCCTTCCCACTCCTGATACAAGAGACTCTGTACTTAAGGCCAAAAAGGCTTCAGTTTTATCCCATGGAACCCAAGATATTCTAATTAATTGGATGTGTCCTTGCAAGTTTCCCCATTTCAACAAGGTTGTCCACTCTGGTTACAAGTCCAAGAGTACAAGCTTGTTCAGGAAATCAGATATAGACTTTAGTCTATTTATCTAAAATGGTGTGGTTTCATTTGCAATCAGATCTGGGTTGCTGAAACCAGAATTGAAGTGGTAGTCTAGATGAGCAGAGCTATCCAAGCTGTACACAAATAATTCAATTGATGCCTTGCTGCCTGGCATCTCAAAGTTTCTACTAATATTATGTTCAGACTAAACTGTAAGCAACTGCACAGAGACCACATAATTCAGAATGATCCATTAAAGAATACTTGAATTTGCTGTAATTTCTTGATTTTTCATGTGTGTACTTTCAATTTTAGTGTTGGAGCTTTCCTTCTATTTTCCTCCATAGGGGCTGGATTATTGAAAATGCATTTTTTAAATTTGGTTTTATTATAGAATATCTTGGTTTCAACATCTATGGTGATTCAGAGTTTTGTTCAATATATTAACCTGGGCAGACATTCATGTTCTATTAGGGTCTTCATGACACAGTCTATGTAGAGAACTCTAGTATATTTCTGAAATGTCTTCCTTCATAATGTGAATTGTGCTTTTTCCCTTACAACATTCACATTCTTTCTGTATCCTGTGCATTTAATATTTTGACTAATATATTCAGGGGGACTATTTTTCCTCATCAAATTAATTTGTGTTTTGCATCCTTCTTGTATGTATGGCCATCACTTTAGATTAAGAAAGCTTTGTTCTATGATTTTCTTGAAAATATATCCTGGTCGTTTGCATTGGGAATCTTCTGACTCTTCTCTTCCAATTATTCTTATATTTGGTCTTTTCATTGTGTCATGAAATTACAGGATGTTTTAGGTTAGCATCATTTTGCACTTTGTATTTTCTTTGACTGTTTTGTCAATATTTCCTGTAGTATCTTCTGTATCTGAAGAAAATGTGTCTCTACCAGGGCAGGGATGATAGGGTCTGCCACCACTGGGTCCCTTGGGGTCGCAGATAGGCCAGGTATTGGGGCAGAAGGTATCACATCTGTGATCCTGGTTATGACAGACCTATTGGGAGTCAAGACGTGTCTGGATGAGGGAGGAGTTCTGGAGCTCTAGGTGTGCTCCAGGTGACTAGGAGCCAAGATGTGGCACTGAGGTGAAATTTTATACTTTTGGAATTATTAGCCAAAGAAATCTACCCTTCTTCCATTTGCTTTGTTAATGGTGGCTTATCACAGCATAAATATAGTAATTACTATGCATTCCTATGTTATGTGTATTCTGTTAATGGTTTTCTATTTTTCTGCTAGATAATAAAATAAATCTCTAGTTAATGAACTACCATCATCATATCACAGTCATTAATGAAAATATATAACAATTCCTTCAAAGTCCACATGAGAGATAACCTATGTGAATTCCTTCTTTTCAAATCTGCGTTACTTCACCAGCATAACAATCTCTCCTTCCATCCATTTTCCTGAATTTGCCATGATTTTAACTTTTTAGTTGACTAAAGGTCCATCAAGTATATAAATATACTTATAAATATACACACACAATACATTTTATCTGCTAAGCTCATAAGAGAAAGAAATGGCTACTTTTCTTAGCACTTGTGAATATTGCAGGCAAAAACATGAATTCCAAAAAATGCAGTGTTTCAGTAGTAGGACTTAGGGTCACTTCAGTATTTATCCAGGAGTAATACAGCTAGACCATATAATAATCCTAGGTTTTCAAAACATATGTACTGATATACAGAGTACTGCAGCAGTTTTCATATCACTAGGAATAACAATAGAATAGGAAGAACTTAAATGATCCATATTTGCCGAAAATCTGCAGCAGAAAACTCATATAGAAACAGTTTCAGCAAAGTGGACTGACAGAAAATAAACATTTAAAAGTCAACAGCTTTTGGATCAAACCAATCTGTTCTTTTGGTTCTCTGAAGAATGGAAATAATATTACCTAAGGACCCCGTTATACCACTCCTTGGCATATACCCAGAAGATGTTCCAACATGTGATAAGGACACATGGTGCTACTATGTTTAAAACAGCCTTATTTTAAATAGGCAGAGGAAGGAAAGAAACCAGTTGTCTTTAAACAGAGAAATTAATTCAAAAAATGTGGTGCATTTACACAATGAAATATCACTCAGGTATTAAAAACAATGAATTCATGAATTCTTAGCCAAATGGATGAAACTAGAAAATATCATACTGAGTGAGGTAACCAAAGCACTGCAGAACATATATTGTATGAACTCACCGATAAGTGGATAATAGCTCAAAAGCTCTAATACCCTTGATACAATTTACAGGTCACATATAGCTAAAGAAAGAAGACCAAAGTGTGGATGCTTCAGTCCTTCTTAGAAAGGAGAAGAAAGTACTTACTGGAGCAAATACGGAGACAAAGTGCATGACAGAGACTGAAGGAAATGCCATCCAGAGACTGACTCACTCTGGGATTCATTCAAGATAGAGTCACCAAATCCTGACCTTATTGTGGATGCTAAGAATTGCTTGCTGAAAGGAGCCTGATATAGCTGTCTCCTGAGAGGCCCTGCCTGAGCCTTAAAATACAGAGGCAGATTCTCACAGCCAATCATTGCATTGAGGATGGTTGTCCTCAATGGAGAAGTTAGAGAAAGGACTGTAGGGGCAGAAAGGGTTTGCAATCCCAAAGGAGGAACAACAATATCAACCAAATCACCTTCCCCCCAGACGCTAAGCCACCAACCAAGGAGTTCTCATTGCTTTGGCTGTATATGTAGCTGAGGATGTCCTTGTCAGGAATCAAAGCGAGGAAAATCACTTGTCCTATGAAGGTTTGATAAATGTCACAGAGTAGAGGAGTCGAAGATGGGGAGGCTCAGCATGTGGTAGATGAAGGAAAACACTCATAGAAGCAGAGAAATATAGAAGGGAATGAGTATTTAGGAGGGAGGAAACTGGGTAAAGGAAAAAACCTTGAAAATTTAAATAAATTTAAAAACAATTAAGTAAAATTTGAAAATTATCAACACCTTTTATATATGCCAACAATGTGCTTGTTGAGAAAGAAATAAAGAAAATAAAAGCCAATTCCTAATAACCTTTTCTAAAATTATAGAGGCTGGGAAATAGTTGAGTGGATACAACACTTGATACACAAAGGGGAGGTCAAGAGTTCATATCTCAGGTACCCGGGAACCCAGACATAGCAGAGTGTGCCTGCATATCTCTACTCTAGAAATTTGGAGACTGGTAATCCCAGGGAAAAGGTGAATAGCCAGAAAAGCCAAACCATGCTTCAGTAAATAAAGCATACATTTATCAAAGACATCTAACATTAACAAGTGGTGTGTACATGCACACACATGCTAATATACCTATACATATGATCACCTACACTTATGAAAACTCATTGTACATACGTCCCATTAACAACAACCCAAACTCATCTTCACCTACCTATCCATACAAACACACACACAAACAGAGAAAGAGAGAGACAGATACAGACACAGAGACAGAGGAGAAAAGAGAAAGAGAAACAGAGAGAGAAACAGAGAGAGAAACAGAGAGAGAAACAGAGAGAGACGAGAGAGACAGAGAGAGAGAGAAGAGAGAGAGGGGGGGAGGAGGAGGAAGAGGAGGAGGCGAAGGAGGAGGAGGAGAAGGAGGAGGAGGAGGAGGAGGAGAAGGAGGAGGAGGAGGAGGAGAAGGAGGAGGAGAAGGAGGAGGAGAAGGAGGAGGAGGAGGAGAAAGAGGAGGAGAAGGAGGAGGAGAAGGAGGAGGAGGAGGAGGAGGAGGAGGAGGAGGAGGAGGAGGAGGAGAAGGAGGAGGAGGAGGAGAAGGAGGAGGAGGAGGAGGAGGAGGAGAAGGAGGAGGAGGAGGAGGAGGAGGAGGAGGAGGAGGAGGAGGAGGAGGAGGAGGAGGAGGACTTTTTAAAAGACTAGCAGGAAGGACACACTAAAGCAGGCTCCCTGAGAGAGTGTCTTCTTTTTCTCAAATATCTGTCCAGAGAAAGAGTAGGAAACTACTTGGTGATTATCTAGATAGATCCAATATTGGAAGGAGAGAAATCCAAGGCCCTATTAGCTATCACAATCAGCATTTGTTTAAATGATTTCCAGTCTCAAGCTTCTCGCATCCCAAATGTATAAAGCTTCTAATTTGATTTCAACAAGTCTTTATCTTCTGAATTTCCTGGTCTTCTAGTTGTTTGTTTATGGAACTGAACAAAATTGATAATCAACTAGACAACAATGAACATTTCCACTACACACATGAAGGAGGATAAATCAGTAAAAGCATATGTATGGAAGTGCTCTAATGAAACATATTTCCTTGTAATCTAACAAAGAAAATGAAGAAATAAAATTAAAAAACATTGGAAAATAATATTAATTACTGAGTTAAATGATACAAAATGTACTATTCAGTTATTTTCCTTATGAAATGTAATATTAATACAAGTTATTTAATTTGAACAAACTTATAATGTTATTTTTAATAATGATGTTATTTAGGAAAAATCCCCAAGTATGTAGAGTGACTCACAGTAATCTTAGCCAATCATAAACGAAGTAATCATCTTCAACTATTTCATAAAGCAGTCATTTGTGAATTTATAAAAAAAAACTACTAAGTTTACCTGGATACATTATGTGAAATAAATATAGTCAGTGTAACTAAAACTGAGAACGCTATTTTGTGGTGGCATTACACTTGTCAAGGTAATTCTCAAAGGTCTATATTATCTGAACTGATAGCCATGATTCCTATCCATTTAATCCTGGAGTATGATCTTCATGCCTAATGGGATAATTCTGGAAAGAAAATTCAACATTATCAAAGATCTCAAAAGACAGGAAATTCACATAATTGGGGAAAAAGTTATGATATGTATTAACTAGTATAGTGATAAGCATCGTGAATACAGAATTAACCAAAAATATAATTTAACTTAGATCACAGGAAATGAATGTTTTTCCCTGAAGTAGGCTCTTAGAAAAGCGAAATTACTGAAATAAATTGTAGTTACACAAATAAATGGGGATATGAGCATTCGGGAACTCCAAGTAATAAGAACATGTTCCAAAGCACTAAGGTAAAGGAACAGGAAAATAATTAGATGATAGAAAAGTGCCCCTATTCTTCTGAAAGATGATTATAGGCTGTGTAGCCAAAGATAAAAGAGACGTCTTTCACAAAAAAATCAAAGATAAAACCCAAATAATTGCCTTTCATCCAGCAAGATCAAAAACTGCTCAAAGAAAACTGGCAAGGTGTGCAACAAGCAAACCAAGTTTTTCTGAGAGTAAAATAATTTTCTCATCCATGTCCTCAGTTTTCACCTTTCTCCATATATCAACTGCTGTACAGACATGACCTTTCAAAGAATCAACTTCACTACAGGCTTCAAAATTCATTCTGTGCAACTATGCTCCAGGTGTACCATTGGAATGAAAGTAAATGGTCCACGTGGAGCTACTAATATGAGCCTCTAGACTATTGTGTGTTCAAGAAAAGTATATGAGCTTTCAAAAGCAATCCAAACGTGTAAAATGTATTGGAATCCAACTTTTTTACTGTGACAGACAGAACAAATATCTAAGGCCATAGGTGCTACATTCAGGAGACCTACTGTGTCTGTGTTTTAAATCTAGAAATACAACTTTCATCAGTACTATATAAGGAGATTATTGATTTATCCTTACCTTCTGAAAAATTACATAAAATTTGTAAAATAATAATATTGCAATAAGTATTATTGAGTTATTCAGATATGATTTTCAGCATGCAGATATATTCACAGTTGATACAAATTCATCTAGGATAGGCATTCTTTAAAATATTGAATAATATTTTAAATTTAAAATATTGAATAATATTGAAAGATCATTTCCATGCATTCTAGATTCTGTAAAATACATGATCTTTCCCTAGCAAACACGCCATTAGTTTTCTAGCACACACAGACTATAAGGAGCAAAGGTGTGGATCAGCCTTTCCCACTCATTATGAAGTTCCAAAAGACATCATTGCAGCACTGATTGCCTCCAGTTTGAGGGTTCTCTCCTGGTGCAAGACAGATTTAGGAGCAGAGCCTCCTAATCACCAGTTGCCTTTTCTAATCATGTTGTCCCTTCAACAATTCCTTGCCGTGGATCCTGAGAGTATGCATCAGACTAGGTAGCACTCTATACCCTAGGGAAGAGGGTCCTCAGCTTCTCCCCTCATTCAGGAAACTTGGATGATTGCCCTGCTACTGCAAGCAGAACTGCCACATGAGGCAGCTCACGACTGGCCCGTGCAGTCCCAAGGATAGCAGCTCTCGAGCTTTGCTTGATTCCCGAGACCAACTGTCACTGGAGTTCTGTGTGCTTCGGCTTCGGGACATGTCCACAGTTCTCGGGAGAGACTGAGCTGCTCTAAAAGGATCCTGCCTGACTACTACTTGCTGTGAGTCCTCACTGGCAAGTACATTTCCCACCCCTTCATGGGGTGGCAGTCCATTTCCCGTTTCTTGTTCAATTTCCATTAATACTAAATGGCTAGGTGTGTGGAGAGAGGCCTGTAAGACTCAGACTGTACTTTACCCTCTGACAATGGACCACAAGATTTCCATCCTCCAGTGACCGGAACTCCCTTTAGTGTCTCCCAAAAGAATACTGACACCTGACCCCAATGGAGGAAGTACTTGCAAGGTTCCCAGCCTCCCAGGCCTTGGATTCCCTGCAGTATTCCCCAACCAGATTATAAGACCCTTCTTTAACGGGGGAAGCATATGACCAACAGAGACCCATGGGACTTTGTATCTCCTGGGCTTCTTAGACAGAATAAGCACAAGTTCAGGAGCTGAAAGCCCTAAGAGGACCATGGACTCAAAAAACCGTGATGCTCATGTTACACAAGAGCTACAGAAACTCAAAGTTCTTATACAGGGTTCAGCCAATCAGAGGACTCTGGACCCTCTGAGGGATTGGAAACAGAACAAAAAATGGTCAGTTTCACTTCCTTTGATGGTTCCTGTGGGAATGAGCAACCTACTGTCCAGGGACACACGATCATCTACTTTACAGCCAGACACAAGCAAATGAGTGGTCTCATCTTCTCTACACATTCCTTGGAAGGTGAAAAGAGGCAAGTCTATGTATACTGGGTTTGAAGGGGCTATGGGTTTTCACCAGATGAATGCCATTATGCCTGCAACATATACAAAACACAGTATTAGAGAAGCCAGTGGGAAATTCAAACAAGATCATACAGTACCTGGGCCATATTTTGCTGATTCTTCTGCTGGCGAACATGGACAGGTAACTCCCCCACTTTTTCAAGGTTCTTTACACCCTTCCCTATCTAACCAAGGGGATCTGGGATGTTCTACTTCTATGCAAGATTCTCAGAGACTGCCCCTAACCACCCATGATATTCTTGACCTCAACAAAATATTTCAATGGTTGGTAGAACATTCTATACCTGCCGAGGCATTGCAAAGACCTCCCACTACTGCTGAAAAGAAAATCCTTCAGGTTTCCTCTTCTTGAAGGAGTTTCAAAATTTTATCCCCTACCGTACATGTCTCAAATCTTTCCTATTCTTCTCCAACGCATATTGGACAAGTACCCTCTATTTAGGAGGACCTGCAAAAAGCCCCATTAGACAAAGAGGAATCCAAACCTTCTTCTCCCAAACGTAAGTTCAGTGATTTCTCATTTTCCCAAAATGTATCAAGTCCTACCATCACTCCCAATATGAGTTTAAATGGTTTGAGAGCTGCCAAAGTACAGAAGAGAGCCAAGTCCACTCACATCCACAGCCAAACATGTTCCCTCTCTCTCCCAAAATGCACTATGCAATCTGTTTCCAGTAAAGTGAGTTTGAGACCTGACCCTGCTGACCATGTGGATATCAGAATTTCCCCAAACAAGCAAGAATGCTTTCGAAGTACTCTACCTTTAAAAAATATTCACAGATCATTTCCTTCAGTTTAAAGAGTAGTAAATGAAACCACAATCCCTCAAGTGAGCCTCACAGTGCTCATACCTGACCTAGCAGAAACAAAAATTTCCACATCTAGACCAGAAGTTCAAGAAATAAATGGACTCTTGAGCATTCCACTCATATGCAAGATGTAGTAGGGACTCATGAGTCGATGCATGGGTCTCTTGTGCCTTCTGCACATACACAAATTGAACTAGCACTCTCATCATGTACCACCAGGCCTCTGATATGTTCCCAATCTGTCATAGAGGCACTAGGATTGTCCCACTCTACAGAAGAGACTCAAAGAAAAGTTCTCAAAAGTGATACCCTACAGAAAGTGAGATTAAGCCATTCTCCTGCAATGAAAATGAATCTGAAGATGTCCATTCAAACAGAAGAAGTATGAAATGTACTCTCTCTAAACGTGTCTTCAAAAAGTCCAAAAAGGACCAAGATTTATTTAAATATCCCCTACCAGCAAAAAGGGCCCTCTTGACTTGTCACCAGACCCCAAATAGCCAAGGTTGTGCCCAATCATTCCCAGTGAGCCATTCAAGCTCTGTACAGTACTCTGAAATGATACACCTTTCCTTGCCTCCCAGAGGGACTCTAGGACATTTAGAAACCATGGGAGAGAATGTAAAAATTCCCACGTGTACATCACAAATGATAGGATTTCCAAAATCTTCATCTGTTTCCATATTTCATAAAAAGACTGTAGGACTATATTCTTCTACAAAAGGAATTGTAGTCACAGGTCCATCTTTAGAAAAAACTCATAGATCTGAAACATCTTCAGAAGGTGATCTAGGACATATTCCAATCTTACCAAGGTTTCTGGATCCAATTGTATGTGAGCAAAAGGTTAAGATACTTGACATGTACACACAAGAGTCTGCAGCATCCTGTACAGCTAATAAGTGGAATTTCTTGCATTCTCCCTGTACAAAAGAATACTTAATACCTCCTCAAACTTCACAGGAGGCTGTGCTAACTTCCCTATTTCCTAAATGGAATCAACTGCCTACACAAACTACAGAAGATGTTACAAACCCTTTGGCATCTATACGTAGGGCTGTTGGTCATTCCCCAGACCCACAAATATCTCCAGAACATCTTCCAAATACACCAAAGTTTCTGAATTCTACCTCGTTTTCTGAAGGGGCCCTGGAAAATGTTTTACCCATCAAGCTGGCTATGAAACCTGACACTTCTGTACAAAAGGTGTTATCACCTTCTCCTGCTAGAGAAAGTTTTCCTGGAACATCCACAAGTAAACAATGAGGCCTAGAAACTTCCCTAACTTCTCATGAGACTGTTATACCTCTCACTTATGCCCTTAGTACTCAAGGAGAGACCACAACTACACAGATAGCTTTACTACTCTCCCTTCCTATTGAAAAAAATTTCAACATTTGTACTGGTACATTAAACACATTAAGATCTTATCCATCAGACCAAAGGGCCATAGCATATACCATATTTGAACAGGGTACTTTACAGTTATCTTCATCTACCCAAGAGAGTTTTGTTTACATGCTTTCTCTTTGATTTATTACATAAATGGAAATCGTAATTATCTCATTTTCATATTTTTTTATTTTATTTACACTTGATATCATTGTTTATTCTTTATAGCACTTAGGGATTATATTCTATTCTATACTATATACAATAAATTTAATATCTTCTTTACTTTGTACATATTTTAATTAATTATTGTTATACACTTCATATTTTATATAACACCTTGCCAAACCCTGTCCATCCTCTGACTGCTCCATATCCAATATCTCCTTCCCTTGCACTTTTCCACATTGATGTCTCTACACACCTACCCTGCCTGACTTCTAAACTCCCTGGGGTCTCCATTTAATTGAGGGTTAGATGCATTATCTCTGAATGAATACTGGCCCCACAGTCCTCTACTTTTCGTGTGCTAGTGGCTTTATATCAGCTAATGTATATTGCCTGTTTGGTAGTCCAGAGTTTAAGAGATACTGTGTGTTCAGAATAATTGAGATTGCTGGATCTCCTCCAGGGTCAGCAAAGCTTGACTTAGCCTTCCCTAATTCAACAGTAGGGGTCAATTGCTTCTGTAAATTGATTTGTTTCAAACATCTAATTCTGACACCTTCAGTTGTTTGTTGGTTTTTCCTGAATGCTGTCATGCTAGGTTCCTTTTTTGGGAGCATTCAGTAACAGTGTCAGTCCTTGAGGCATCTTCTTGTACTAAATCCCATTTTGAGCCTGACATTGGAAGTTCTAATTCTCTGGCCCCTCTACATTTTCAGCCCTGTAATTCTTTGAGAAAAAAAAATATTGGATCAGATGTATGTATGTGGGATGGCCCATCTCACTCATTTTTGCCTCTGCGTTCCTCTTGGAGTTAAGCTCTATAAATTCCCTCTTCCTTCTATCAAGCATACCATCTAAGGTTCCTACCTTTTACTACCTCCCATGTCTCTGGTTCATTCTGGAGGATTCTCCCAACCTCTGATATCCCTAGGTTGCCTGTTTCCATTCTTTCTGCTGGACCTCAGTGCTTCAGTCCTTTTCCCTCTCTCAGTGTCAGATCAGGTTGCCCTCTCCCCTTCTGATGCCCCCTCTTCTCTCCTGTCTATGTTCCCTACCAGGTTTCTCCCTTCTTCCTGGCTTGTGATTGCTTGTTTTTCTTTCACAAGTGGGATTGAGGTGTCCACACATCATTTTGTTGACTCTTTTTCATAGCCATATTTATTTCTACACTGTGATTCTGAGCTAATCTGACCCTTGATCCTGGCTATCTAAACAATGTCAGACACGGTTTTCCTCTTGTGTCATGGACCTTAAGTTGGACTACATACAAATGCTTGAGCCTCTGTTAACTGAGCACTTTTTGACATTTTGTAGGCAGGAAAAAGTGTATGATAAAGTTTAGTGACTGGGACTATTTCCCATCAATAAACTGCTAAATAAATTCCCTGATTACAGAAGATGGGCAGTTCATATCTGCAATTACAAAAAGGCATTGATAGTTTCATTTTCATAGTTTCCAGCGAGTTTTTCTTAAGCTCTGTGGGTATGAGGACTGAAGCACAATTGTCCTTTACTTAACAGCTAGTGTCCACTTCTATGTGAGTATATACCATGTTTGTCTTTCAATATCTGAACTATGTCAAATTGCCTACAATTTTAGGATATCATTGGTTTTAACAATTGAGCACTTATTTCACTGGGTAATTGTACCACATTTCCTTAATCCATTTTTCATTTGAGGGACATCTATGTTATTTAGAGTTTCTGATTATTATGAGTAAAGATGCAAAAAAGACAATGAGCAAGTGTCTCTGTCGTAGTAGATTAGAAACTTTGGAGCATAAGTGAAAAAGGGATATAACTGTACCTTAATGTAGAATAATATACAATTTTTTGAGGAACCATTATATTGATTTTCATCATGGCTGCACTAGTTTGTAATATTCCCAACAATGGAGGAAATGTGATCCCCATGTTTCGAATCCTTGCTACCATGTAAAGTTCCTTAAAACTTGGTATTAGTCATTCAGATAGGTATAAATGAATCATAAATTTGTTATAAATTGTTTCTCCCTGGTGGCTAAATATAACTAAAAATGTTTTAAGTGTTCCAAAATTTTGAAATTCTCTGATGAGAAATATATCATCTATCTTACTCTGCAGTCATTGAGTACAGAGTTTATTTATGTTTATGTGAAAGTTGTAGGCTTTCAGATATTTCTCTTGTTCAAAATAGCTTTTAGTTTGTGGTTGACTGAGAGAAAAGAGGCCATTATTTAAATTTTCTTAACTCTGTTAACATTTAATTTGTTAGCAAGTAGTAAATTTTGATGAGTGTTTCATGAGCAGCTGAAAATAAAATGTAATCTTTTATGTTCTGATGACATGTTCAGTATATGAATATAACTACTATTTGATTCACTAATGTCTGTTATTACTCCAGTATTACTATTTAGATTTTGCCTACATGCCCTCTCCTTTGTTGCAAAAGTGGTATTGAAGGACCCACTATAAGTACCTGGTGTTGCATGATTAACTATTACCTTTGTAAAATTTGTTTCCTTTGTAAATGATACCTCTCCATTCAGTAATTCTTAGAAATGAAAAATCACCTTGTTATATCTTCTTTTTGATATTTATGAAGTGCCTTTCCTTGTGTCTTCTACTTAGTTTTGGTTTGAAATATTTACTTTTATATGTATGCTAGAATGGCTAAACAAGCTTGCTTTTTAGGTCCATTTGTTTGTACAGTATAGATCAGAATACTGAGTGCTCATATCCTGAGCTGAAAGCAGGAAGCAGAGAGAACTAATTGGAGGTAATAAGATAATACCAGATATGAGTTTCTGCTTGGCATGATATACTTTTTCCTGACACCAACACCCGCCTTGCAAGCAGCAGTAACCATTTGGTATAAGTTGTTCAAATTCACAATATTAAGGATGGAAATACGTAATTAAATCACAACAGCAAACTCTCCTCTCAAGAGTCAGAGGCCATCTTGGAGGAGGTAGGAGAAAGATTCTAAGAATCGGAGATAGGGAATGACTCCAGAGAAAGTCTGCTTTCAAGACAAAGAAAGCATTTTTACAAATGAATTGATAGTGGCTATAACTATGTCCATGAGACCAGTTCATGACCATGCCAGACAAATCCAGAGTTTAGGGAAGGGTACTCTAGAAAATCCCAGTGTGTGGTAAGAACTCTACCCACATCCTTCTGGTCACTATTGGGAAATTGAAATTTATATTTTTAGGGATATGGACCATGAACATAATAACAACAGTAAATGCATATGATGGCTTAAGTGAGAAATGTCTTCTTTAAGATCAGATATTAGAATATACTATTCTCTTCATGTCTGATGTTTGGGCATGTAGATGGTGTAGATGGTGGAAGAAGTATCTTATATGACGCAGGCCTTGAATATTTGCACATCACTTGACTTTCACCTTATTTCCCTTTTTAGTGCTTGTAAGAGATGTGAATTCTCAGATTCCTAATAGTTTTACTATTCTTGCCACTTGCTGCCATACAACCCATCATTAAAGAGCCTTTTCTATCTGAAAACGTGACAAACTAAACTATACTTTTTGTGAGGAGTCATGGACATGGAATTTCTTCATCCTAACTGTAAGTGAATACAATGAACTTTGTAGGTTTATCAAAAACACAGAAAATATGAATGGGGTAGTTAGTGGTAAAGGGATAAAAGGAATGAAAAATCTAGAAGAGATGAAATGCAGAATGGATTTTTCTTTTTTAACCTAAACAATCATCAGCTTAGAATGAGGAAACTAGGTAACTTTATTCTGTAGAAGTTTGCATTCTGATTGGGATCAAGTCCCACTGTACAGATGAGGACCTATGTGGTACAGAGGGCAAATTTGATCAGTTCCCATAGCTCAGGAGTTCATTTGCCATATATGAGAACCTACTATGATTCTTTTAAACTGGGTGTATACAGTATCAATGACGCCACACATGTAAACATATCATTTTTTGGGTAAAATTTAGTAGTACTAATAATCTTATTCTTTCATTTGAAGCAAAATTGACAGAAAATGTTATGTATTTTGAAAGAAGATGCATGAATAAGTGTATACATGGTTTTTGAAAGATAAATTAGAAGCAAAAAATATTATGTACTATGTATGTTCCTTTATTTATAACTTACATGTAGTATAGGTAATTATGTAGCTACTTAATAGTGTAACTTCTTTTGATATTTTTTGATATGCTGACTTCATCAAACTCTCCTCCCAACTTCTGTACGTTTATCGCTCCCTAATTAGAACCTGACAGAGTATTCTATATCTTCATCAGTTCATTTGTAACTTCCTTTTTCCCCACCTACTGCTCTATGATTCAAAGCCTGCGATGGTTACTATTAACTAGATTCTGAATTTTCTTCATGTTATGCACTCAGATCAGCAGAATTCGATGTAGGAGACAGTGATGAGAAAGAACACAGAGAATTTCTGATTTATTGTCTAGAATAACTCACACAGTACCATTTTTTATATTTTTTCATGTACTTGGAAAAGTCCTTACTGCATCATTTGACAGATGAATACTGTTCCATATTGTATAAGGAACACACATCTAATCATAAGTTAGGGCAATTATGTTATTTCTATTTCCTAGTTAATGTGAATATACCAATACTGAGTAAGACTGAAAAATATTTACAGGAGAATATTTATTGTTTGGGTAAATAACAATGGTTAGTAAGATTCAGCACATCTAAAACAAAAGAAAAGAATCTTTATAATGAGTTTGAACAGGAGCAAGATGTTTTAGCTTCTATTCTTTTTTTTTAA
Source organism: Apodemus sylvaticus (assembly GCF_947179515.1). Lineage (NCBI taxonomy): Eukaryota > Metazoa > Chordata > Mammalia > Rodentia > Muridae > Apodemus > Apodemus sylvaticus. Next base: position 3,202,038 of record NC_067496.1, read on the forward strand.
TATTTTTTATTCGATATAATTTATTTACATTTCAAATGATTTCCCCTCTTCTAGCCTCCCACTCCCCGAATGTCCCGTAAGTCCCCTTCTCATTTGGTGTTTTGATTATTATGTGACGGGAAGTATTTCTGTTCTGGTCCAGTCTGTTTGGAATTCTGTAGGCTTCTTGTATATTCATGGGCATCTCTCTCTTTAGGTTAGGGAAGTTTTCTTCCATAATTTTATTGAAGATATTTGCTGGCCCTTTAAGTTGTAAATCTTCACTCTCATCTATTCCTAAAATCCTTAGGTTTGGTCTTCTCATTGTGTTCTGGATTTCCTGGATATTTTGGGTTACAAGCTTTTTGCATTTTGCATTTTCTTTAACTGTTGAGTCCATGGTTTCTATGGAATCTTCAGAGTCTGAGATTCTTTCTTCTATCTCTTGTATTATGTTGTTGCGTCTCTGTCCCTGATTTCTTCCCAAGGCTTTCTATCTCCAAAGTTGTCTCCCTTTGAGTTTTCTTAGTTGTTTCTACTTCTGATTTTAGATCCTGAATGGTTTTGCTTAGCTCCTTCACTTGCTTGTTTGTGCTTTCCTGTAATTCTTTAAGAGATTTTTGTGTTTCGTCTTTCATGACCTCAGCCTGTTGACCAAAGTTCTCCTGTATTTCTTTAAGTGTTTTTTGCGTTTCCTCATTGTTGGCTTTTGTATTCTCCTGGATTTCTTTCTATGATTTTTGTGCTTCCCTTGCAAGGGCTTCTAACTTTTGATCCATTTTCTCCTGAATTTCTTTAAGTATGTCCTTCATGTGTTCCTGTACCAGCATCATGGCCAGTGATTTTAAATCCAAATCTTGTTTTACTGGTGTGATGGGGTATCCAGGACATGTTGGTAGAGGAGAACTGGGTTCAAATGTTGCCATATGGCCTTGATTTCTGTTAGTGACGTTCTTGCGTCTGCCTTTTGCCATCTAGTTCTCACTGGTGTTAATTGGTGTTGTCAATGCTGGACTCACCAGTGCAAGCTGCCCCTTCCCAGTTGGCCTCTGGTGCACAGCTGACTTCCTGCCCTGCCTGTAGACAGGGTGCTGCTGCCCAGGCTGTTCAGATCCCGAAGCAGGCACCCAAAGGCTTCCGCTGGGGCCCGCTGGATTCACCAGAGCACACCCACTTCTCCCAGCTGGCCGCCTGGAATCCCCTCTAGCCTCTTGTAGGACCTGGGGATGTGGTGCTGCCGCCCAGGCTGATCTGGATCCGGAAGCGGAGAGAGTCGAGCTGAGGGCTCCCGCTGAGGCCTTGCCCCAGATTGTGTCTGTGGACCAGATGGAGCCCGTGTGCACCCCCAAGGAGTGCCGATGGTGTATGCTGCCGGGACCTCCCCTGTGTTCTAATCACTCCACTGCTCAGCCGATCCTCCAACCAGGCTGGCTCACACAAGGTTAGCCTGGCTGCGCAGGCCCTGAGTCCAGGCAAAAGCCTGGGAGGCCAAGGTCCGAGCAAAGTTCCCCTAGGGCTATGACTGTTAATTGGGTCTGCCAGGTGACCAGGATGGAGGGCGTGCACGTTCGCGTTCCCTGAAAGCACAGGGAGAGTCTGCTGTGCTAACAACCTCCTGGGCGGGTCTACACACAGATGGCCCACCAAGCCACCCAGTTCTTGGGGTCAGTCCAGGGGCCTGTTGGTGCCTAGACCCCCGCTTTGTTAGCCTCAGGCTATGCTTGTTAGTCTTCTCTGCCCTCCCGAGCACTCTGGGTCGGGTAGGCAAAATGGCGGCGCGCGTGCTGGCCAGGGCAAAAAAAACTCCTGGCTGGGTTGACACCCTGATGGCCCCCCGAACAGTCCAGGGCCTGGGTGCAGGCCCACGCCCGTCGGGCTCAGACCCCCACGGTGTTGTCCTCGGATTAGGTTTGTGTACCTCAGTCTGTCAGATCTGTCTGGAGTCCAAAACCAAGATGGAGCTGAGCCTCTCCTAACTGGCGGGAGGCCGAGTTCTGAAGTGGCTTCCTTGCAGTGAAAGGCTCCGAAAAGCCACAGCTGCTTGTAGCCCAGCTGTTCAGCGAAGGTCAGTGGTCATGGGCGCAGGGCCTAACTGGACCCTGTGTCTCCTTGGTTCCACTGCTTGTTCTGAAATCATTTACAAAATTTTACCTGCAGTCATTTAGGCTACTTGTCAAATTCCTCAGATAAAATCTTAAATCCAACGCTCAAACCAAGTTGTTCACTAAGAAAATCATCATCAATTAGTTCTGCATAGAGAGGTTACATTTCAATGTTGTACACAGGACTTATAATAGGACAGTTCCCAGCTCTTCCAGTCATGAAGAAAACAATAGGGACTTAAATATTACCCCACTTCTTCAGGCTGAACCATCACAAGCTATTAGTCTTCTATCTTTCCTCTGGGCCCAAAGTCAGGACTAGGACAGAGAAACAGAAACAAAGAAATTCCTTCCATTGTCACCTGAGAAACCTCAGAGGGAGGACCCAGCTGTAGTTTTCTTTCTCACAAGTGCAAAATGTTTAAACAGTAAACAGAAAATAAAAGTTCAGTTTTAACTGAATCATCTTTCAGCCTATCCAGTGTGCAGGATAGACAGCAGCTACTAATCAGGGCAAACTACATGCACTGAGTACTTCCTCGTTGGTGATTTCGCACATACTACAGAAAAGTGCTGTATGAAATGAATGATGAATGAAATGAATGTCTGATGAAATGAATCAGTACACACGGTTGTGCTCTATCTTAAGACCATACAGGTGTTTTCTGGGACTACATCACATGTAACCTCAATTGCCCATGATCATAGCCTTCATATTATTCTTATGAATGATTTGATATGTGAGTTCAATCAAGTGTATTCAGAGCTTTGGGGCTAATATCAACTTATCAGTGACAGCATACACTGTGTGTTCTTTTGTGAATGAGTTACCTCACTTGGGATATTTTTCAGTTCCAACCTCTTGCCTAAGAATTTCATGAATGCATTGTTTTTAATTACTGGGCAATACTACATTGTGTAATATTCCAGATATTCTGTATCCATTCATCCTTTGACAGACATCTAGGTTCTTTTCAGCTTCTGGATACTATAAATAAGTCTGCTACGCACATAGTGTAGGATGTGTCCTTATTGCATGTCAGGGAATCCTCTGGGTATATGCCGAGGAGTGGTATAACAAGGTCCTCCAGAAGTGTCTTGCCCAGTTTTCTGAGGAACCACTAGACTGATTTAGAGAGTTGTTGCACCAGTTTGCAATCCCGCCAACAATGGAGGAGTTTTCTTCTTTCTCCACATCCTCCCCTACATCTGCCACCTCCTGAGTTTATAATCATTGTGACTGATGTCTGGTGAAATCTCAGTGTTGTTTTGATTTGCATTTTCCTGATGACTAAGAATGTTGAACATTTCTTAATGTGATTCTCAGCCATTCAGTGTTCCTCTGGTGAAAACTCTTTGTTTAGCCCAGTACCCCATTTTTAAAGGAGATAAATGGCTCTCTGGAGTCTACTTTCTTGAGTTCTTTGTATATCTTATTAGCCCACTGTCAGATGTAATGTTGGTAAATATCTTTTCTCAACTTATTGGTTGCCTTTTTGTCCTTTTGACAATGTCCTTTGCCTTACAGAAACTCTATATAGTTTTATGAGGTTCCATTTGTCAATTCTTGATCTTAGAGCAAAAGCTTTTGGTGTTCTGTTGAGGAAATTTTCCCCTATGCTAATCTCCTCAAGGGTCTACACTAGTTTCTTTTCTCTTAGTTTTAGTGTGTCTGGTTTTATATGGAGGTTCTAGATACACTTGGACTTGAACTTAGTACAAGGAGAAAAAAATGAGTCAATTTGCATTCTTTTTCATGCTGACCTCCAGTTGAAATAGTGCCATTTGTTGAAAACGTTAACTTTCTCCTCTAGATGGTTGTAGCTACTTTGTCAAAGATCAACTGACCATAATTCTGTGGGTCCATTTCCAGTTCTTCAATTCTATTCCATTGATCTACTACCTATCACTGTACCAACACTATGTGTTTTTAACACAATTGCTTTGCAGTACTGTACTGCTTGAGGTCATGGATACTGATTCCCGTGAAGTGTATTACTGTTGAGGAAAGTTTTAGATCTCCTGGGTTTTTTGTTATTCCAGATGAATTTGGAATTACTCTTTCTAAGTCTATGAAGCATTGAGTTGGGATTTTGAGGAGGATTGCATTGAATCTGTAGATTGCTTTTCAAAAGATGGAAATTTTTCAATATTAATACTGCCAATCTAATAGCATGGAAAATTTTTCATACTTCTGAGGTCTCTTTCAATTTCTTTCTTCAATGACTTGAAGTTGCTGTCATTCAGATCTTTCACTTGTTTGGTTAGAGTCAAACCAAGATAGCTTATATCCAAGAATCAGTTAGAGCATTTATGTTACTTCAATTTCTAGTTATTGTGAATATATCAATAATAAATATGAATGAGAAATATTTACAGTAGGATTTTGAGTATTTCAGTAAATAACAATGGGTAGTAAGATTCACCACATTAAAAAAAAAATTCTTATAATGAGCTCGAGCAAGAAACAGATGTTTTAGCTTCTTTTACTTCTGATGTAATAGAATATTATGACAAAAGTGAATTTTATGTTTCTGAGAGAATTGATTTAGCTCCCACCTTGAGGTTGCTCTTTTCATGACAGGGAAGTCACAGCAGGGAGACCTTGAGAAAATTCATCACACCAAACATAGAGTCTTAAGCAGTTAAGAATGAAATAATATATTTTTAACTTGTTACCTCCATTATGTGTAATCCAGGATGTCTGGACCAAGGCCAAGATCCTTAATATAATTCAGATGGACTTCTCTGTATCATGTAATGTAATCAAGTTATTTCTGCACAGACAATATCTGAGATTATTCTTAAATTACACTAAGATTATTGTTAATTTTTTATGTGTCCTATATGTGCTCAGAACCTTGACTCCTAAATGATAATTAAATAATTAATTAATACAAAATATCATATTAGCTATTATAAAGCAACTTATAAATAAAGGTTTATATTTTAGTTAATTTTCAGAACAACTCTAAATGCTATGTATGAAATTCTGTTTTTATTGGATATTTTCAGCCTCTTTGTCGAGGATCAAGTGGCCATAGGTATGTGGGTTCAATTCTGGATCTTCAATCCTGTTCCATTGATCTGCCTGCCGGTCACTGTACCAATACCATGCAGTTTTTAACACTATTGCTCTGTAGTATTGCTAGAGGTCAGGGATACTGATTCCCCCAGAATATCTTTTGTTACTGAGAACAGTTTTAGCTATCCTGGTCTTTTGGTTATTCCAGATGAATTTGAGAATTGCTCTTTCTAACTCTGTGAAGAATTGAGGTGGGATTTTAATGGGTATTGCATTGAATCTGTATATTGCTTTTGGCAAAATGGCCGTTTTAAGTATATTGATCCTGCCAATCCATGAGCATGGGAGGTTTTCCCATTTTTTGAGGTCTTCTTCCATTTCCTTCTTCAAAGTCTTGAAGTTCTTGTCATACAGATCTTTCACATGTTAGGTAAGAGTCATCCCAAGGTACTTTATGCTGTTTGTGGCTATTGTGAAGGGGGTCATTTCCCTAATTTCTTTCTCAGCCTGCTTATCCTTTGAGTATAGGAAGGCCATTGGATTTGCTTGAGTTGATTTTATAACCTGCTAATTTGCTGAAGTGTACAGAGCCATATTGGGGCAGTCTTGCACTTGGTCAGAGTTTGACTTTGGTCAAGGTTAACTTCTCCCAGATAGCCAGGATCCTGCTCCACCTAGAGTGGAGTGCTCGAAGTAAAGGTTAAGTTCATTGTTCCTTCAGGACTAGGGATTCCTGAATTAAGCAGGTGACCCACCCAGCTGCTGGAGCAGTCAAGACGAGGACCTCCAAGAGAAGCTAGACAGCTTCCACCGGAACTCAGCCTGGAGTCTGGGGGGAAGGGTTTGCCCAAACTGTTAAAAGGTCTGGCGCCATTAAAGTTTCGGGCTTTGATCAGTGAATATTGTCTTAGCCGTACTTCTTTTCGCCCCTCTTCCCTATTTATTCCTCAGCTTCTGTTCCAGAAACCCACTTCGTAATAGCTGCAGGCAGCTATGGAACCCTACACTGAAGTTGTTTATCAGCTGTAGGAGTTCAAATGGTGCTGGTTCAACTGGAGGTCAGCATGCAGAAGAATGCGAATTGATCCATCCTTGTCTCCTTGTACTAAGCTCAAATCCAAATGGATCAAGGACCTCCACATAAAGTCAGACACTCTGAAGCTAATAGAAAAGAAACTGGGGAAGACCCTTGAGAACATCGGTATAGGGAGAAAGTTTTTGAACAGAACACCAAGAGCATATGCTCTAAGATCAAGAATTGACAAATGAGACCTCATAAAATTACAAAGTTTCTGTATGGCAAAGGACACCATCAAAAGGACAAATCGGCAACCAACAAATTGGGAAAAGATCTTCACCAAATCTATATCAGATAGAGGGCTAATATCCAATATATATAAAGAACTCAAGAAGTTAGACTTCAGAAAACCAAACAACCCTATTTAAAAATGTGGTACAGAGTTAAACAAAGAATTCTCACCTGAAGAACTTCCGATGGCAGAGAAACACCTTAAAAATGCTCAACTTCATTAGTAGGGAAATGCAAATCAAAACAACCCTGAGATTTCACCTTACACCAGTCAGAATGGCTAAGATTAAAAATTCAGGAGACAGCAAGTGTTGGTGAGGATGTGGAGAAAGAGGAACACTCCCCCACTTCTGGTATCCCTCAACGGAAGAGTGGATGCAAAAAATGTGGTATATCTACACAGTGGAGAACTATTCAGCCACTAGAAACAATGAATTCATGAAATTCTTAGGCAAATGGATGGAGCTGGAGAATATCATACTAAGTGAGGTAACCCAGACTCAAAATATGAAAATATGAAAGTATGCACTCAATAATAAGTGGATATTAACCTAGAAAACTGGAATACCCAAAACATAATCCACACTTCAAATTAGGTACACGAAGAATGGAGGGGTGGCCCCTTGTTCTTAAAAGACTCAGTGAAGCAGTATAGAGCAAAATCAGAACAAGGAAGTGGGAAAGGTTGAGTGGGAAAACAGGGGGAGGGAAGGGGACTGATGCGACTTTCGAGGAGTGGGGGTCCAGAAAAGGGGAAATCATTTGAAATATAAACAAATATATCAATAAATGAAACAAAAAACAAAAACAAACAAACAAAAAACAAACAAACAAACAAAAAAAAAAACCAAAAGAAATTCTGGGTGAATCAATATCCCTGACCTCAAACAATACTGTAGAGCAATAGTGTTAAAAACTGCAAGGTATTGGTACAGAAACAGGCAGGATTGGAACAGGATTGAAGATCCACAAATGAACACACAAACCTATGGCCACTTAATCCTTGACAAAGGTGCTGAAAACATCCAGTGGAAAAAAGATAGCATTTTCAACAAAGGATGCTGGTTCAACTGGAGGTCAGCATGCAGAAGAATGCGAATTGATCCATCCTCATCTCCTTATACTAAGTTCTGACATGTTGCTATTATTAAACAACAACAACAACAACAACAACAACAAAAAACCCTTGATTTATATTTCTCATTGTGCTATGAAGTTTTGGAGACGTGGTATCAAAAAAATTTTATTGTTAAAATTTTTGTTCTGCTGGACATAATTTCATGAATAATTCTTCAAATCTGTACTGAAATTTACACAAAAGTGGACGATCTTTTCAGAGAAAATGTTGCAATTTCTCATTGTAACTCGTTGTCAAGATTCTGAATTCTTTGTCCTTTCTCTATAAGAATTCTAACCTACCACCTTCTTTCATAGTGTTTTCTCAACATACATTTAAATAGATAAATAAAGGCAAAGATTTTGATGCAGCATAGTGTACCATTTGAGAAAGCATAAATAGCGAAAATCTGGAACACTGCCAGTAATGAACTGAAAAGACTATAAGATAATATGAAACAAAAGGGACAGGAAAGCATCAAGAATGCTTATATGTGAGTGAGGGAACAGCTAAGAAATAGAAATGGAACACTAGCAGAAATATGTAATAGATTACGGAAATAAAAGGAAATCTAGCACCTATAGCCAGCCAGATAGAATTTTTAAGCATAATTAAACTTAATAAAATTAAGAAAACTAAATGCTAAATAAGTAATAATTAAAATTTAATATTTATTCCAATTCATTTTAACACTTGGGAATATTTTTCTACATTCTAAGTATAGAAAACTTTGAAAATTGAAAAAAATACCTTTACATATTAAATATTTAAATATTTTTTACTTTATAAGAAGAAAAATAGGGAAAAAGCAATGAAAAAGGTCAATATATTTCCCTGTAGCTTTGTGGGATTAAGTGGTTTCCAGTGCTATGTAGACTATGTGTAAACATTTTGGCTTTATGAATGATAATTATCATTAGTGGATAATGAATTGCTTTAACACAGACTTCCAAATCCTTACACAACTTCTGGTTAAAATATCAATTTCAGGGTTTTCTATATCAATTTTAAGTAAAAATGGGCAATCATATTTATTGAAATTGATAGGAAATTATATTTTTCTAATTATTGCCATTAATGAATATGTTGTTCATATAGTATAAGTTGAAATTTGTTGATATTCTATTTTGTTATAGTCATCTGAACATTGAGCCAATTGGGATTACACTCTGGAGTCATTGAGATCTATGATTAATGCAGAAATTAACCCCAAGGATATAGTCCCAAATGTTTTTATCTCAAGGAATGAAAGTTGGAGTATTCGTGTGTGGATTATGCATACATATAAAAGGGTAGAAAATAAATATTCAGATATATGCCTTAAAGGGGGAAATTACTTAAAATCCTAGAGTTTTGGGTGTCAGAAAAAGTCTTCCAATGATTGAATTGTTTAATACGCTTGTAATAGTAAAAAGCTATATTTATGTGCTCATGTTAAATTTTGTTGTTATATTTTATTCTTTAAAAAGTATTAATTGTCTGTAACAATTATAAAATATACTTAAAGCTGAAGTAACATGTGTGTTAAATTATATGAAATATGGGCATGAGTTCTGCTGCCTCTGTAGACAATATTGATATCACTGATCTCTGCTGCCTTCAATAAACATGCTGACAATAATACTCCATGTTTTCTACAGAAATCTTGCTGATAGCCATCATCCATGTAGTACCACGACACCTTGATCTTGGCACAAGAGAGACATGTTGAAAACCTTGGTCCATTTTGCTGCTCAAGATAATGTAGAAGTAAGTTTTATGGACTTCTAGAGTGCTCCAGTTGAAAGTCTATGACGTGAACTGCAAGTTGAAATAACTGATGACTATTCACTCCCACCAGTCAATTATGCTGATGTCCAAATGGAGACCTTGTAATAACCATGATCCCTGTTGTCAACTGAGACCCTGCTGAATTCCATGGTCAGTACTGCCTCCTGAAACCATATTCAGGGAAGTGTTCTACGTTGTAACCAAGAATCTATATAATGGGCAAGGCTGTGGGTAGCATGAGTGTCAGTGACAGCAGACTGGAGGCCATGGGTGGAGAGGAACAACAGTACAGCTCTGTGCCCTCAATGCAGTCTCTGAACAGAATGTCCCTCTACCATCATCATCATAACCCAACTTACACGACCTACATGTGTGCACTGGTGACTCCTGCCTGGCCCACAGGACATGTTGAAATGCTAAAGCTGCATGGGAGAATGCATGGCAGCATTGGAGCTCCATTCCAGGTAAAAAGAGGTCCCTGAGGCAACCTGTTGTAGGACATGTCAAAGAAACATGCATGAATTCAGGTCCATCCATATGTCACTGTGGAGAGGACATGACACCTGTGCAAACAATGTGGTCTCTACAGCAAGATGAATGGCCTCAGCAGGTCCTCATCAAGCCATAGAAACCTGTGCCTTCATCACTGCAGCTTGGACTTTCTGTGCCAACTGTAACAACACAACCACTACTTTATGGCCTAGAAATATTGAGAGTTAGTCCCTGTACAATTCTCTACGGGACTCATAGGAAATGCTTGATAGGAAACTCCATGGACGGCCTCTACCACTGTTATGAAAATAAAGCAATTCAAACCAAGGAAGGAATGAAAACCTAAACAGAAGTCAAAAGCTTACTCAGGTAACAGCAGTGGTTCTGTTCCTGTGACTCCCACTTCCTCTTATTCTGATTCACATGACTATGCAAAAAATACTTTCTTCCACACAAGTGACCACCTCAGGGATGCAGCAGTGATGTCTGCAGTGGGAGAAAACAACATCTCTGAGAAAAGTGACCACAACAGTGTGTCTTGTATTCAGGTTGAGACAGCCCCTACATAGGCATCTGTCTGTCCTCCCCTGCCAAAGTCACATCTTCTGTGAAACAGGAGTCTTGGTGTTCTATGGCCCTGGCCTGAGATGGTGCTACCAGGAGACAAGGGTCTCTGAAGGCTTTGTTCCACTTGTGTCTGATATTGTCCTGCGATCCTGATGGCAGCAAATATGCACATATAATATTCCTTTGTTGCATGATTTTTGTGCCTTTGTTTTGGAAGACATGTATTTCCCAAGAAGCTTACTGAAGTAAGAAAAAATGGGCTTTTGCAGGAGGGACCAGCACACTGTGAATGGAGCCATCTGCCTCCAGCCAACCTGACTATGGCTCTGCCGCACACAAGTTGGAGAAGCGGTGACACTGACTGGGGCCTTGTCTGCTAAGGAAGATTGAGAAATTAAAAAAAAAATTGTGTACTCCTCCAAATAATGTTGTTATTATTATCAGAAGAAATCAAATCCCAAAACTTTGGGAGCTGGGAACCTTAGGTGAACCCTCTAGAATGTGGGCCAAAAGACTCTCAGTACTCATAGGGTGGAAACTTAGCTGAAATGTCCAAAAGGGGGAAGAGGAAACTTGTAGTGTCAACTTCCAAAAGAAAGAGTATCCAGGGAAGAGATAGGGTAGGCATCCCATAGTAAAAATTTTTACCCAGAATTGGTCATGTCTAAAAGAACTGAAGGGACAAAAATGAAGAAGAACTGGAGGTAAAAGATGTTCTGTGACTGGCCCAAATTGGGATCCAGTCAAGTGCAGGCTTTAAGGCCTGAGATTAATACAGATGTAATTGTGTGCTTACAGACAGGAAACTATCATTGCTGGCTTCGGGAGGACCAATAGCATGTTAAGGAGACAGATGCAAATACATAGACCAAATGTACAGGAGCTTGGGATACCTGTGTTTGAATGATGGAAAGACTGGAAGAAGCTAATGAGGAAGGTGACCATAGAAAAACCAGCAATTTCAAATGTCCTGGACCCCTACGATCTCTTGGACACTGAGTCACCAACCAGGTAACATATATTAACTTTCATGAAGCCCATAACTCATACACCAGAGGACTGCTTTGCTCTATCCTAGGTGAACAAATATGCACCTAGCTCTTTATAAACATGATGCTCCAGAGAGTGAGGGCACATAGTCCAGTGGGATGTGGAAGGTGGGATAATGCTGCTGGAGACTGGGGAATGGGGAGGATGATTGGAAAGAGGAAATGTAGGAGGGCAGAACAGGAAGGAGATGAAGGCTGGTCAGGAAAAAGATTAAAGATAATTTTAAAAGAGAAAGATAAATAAGTTAAATTCACACTCAAAATTTGTATCTCGCTCAGTCCTTTTGGAAAATATTTGTGATGTATTTAGTATATTGGCTTTTCCTTTGGTTTGTACCAACCACACTAATGAGAGACAGTGTGCTATGTGCTATGTATATAAGAACAGTTTTCCCAAAACAGGATGGATTTCTTCTCTAAGTCCACATTGTTTGTGAATGTGTGTGAATTGTTATACCAATCATTTCTAAAACATAAATATATAAGATGCCTTTGCCTTTTTCATTCCAAACTATAACAACATTCCCTATGTATTTCCTAGTGCTGCTCATTTGCCTGCAAATATCATGATTTCACTTTTCATAATGTATTAATTCTGAAGGATTGTGTTAAAGTAACATGCTGTTACAGTTTGTCAGGTGATATACTTCTAGACTGTTTCCAACTTCTAATTATTATAAATTGAAGAGAAAGGTACCTATATAAGTAAATATCTGTAGTAACACATAGAGTCAATTGCATACATACCCATTATATATATAGATGGATCTTTTGGAACATTTATGTTCTTCCTTTATGAAAACACCTCAATGAAAATCACAAGGGGGCGGCGGTGGTGGCAGCCGCAGTGCAGCAGTGGCTGGTCCAGCTGAAGGGCCATCAGCAGTGGAACCAAGGCGACACAGGGTCCAGTTAGGCCCTGCGCCCACGACCACTGACCTTCGCTGACCAGCCGGGCAGCAAGCAGCTGCAGTTGTGCGGCGCCTTTCCTGCATGGAAGCCCCTTCAGAACTCGGACTCCCACGAGTCAGGAGAGGTGCATCCATCTTGGTTTCGGACTCCAGGGATCGGACCGACTGAGGTACACAAACATAATCCGAGGCCAACACCACGGTGGTCTGAGCCCGACGAGCGTTGGCCTTGACCCAGGCCCTGGGCTGGTCAGGGGGCCATCGGGGTGCCAACCCAGCCAGGAGGTTTTTTGTCCAGGCCTGTGCGCACGTCGCCACCATTTTGTCTGCAGGATAACAGAGAGCTCTGGCGGGTAGACTTGTAACAGGCATTGCCTGAGACTAATGAAGCAGGGGTCTAGGCCCCAAAAGGCACAGGACTGACCCCAAGAACTGGGCGGCTTGGTGGGCCATCTGTGAGTCAACCCGCCCAGGAGGTTGTTAGAACAGCAGACTCTCCCGGCGCTTTCAGGGAGCGCGGGTGCGCACGCCCACCATCCTAGTCACCTGGCAGACCCAATTAACAGTCATAGCCCTAGGGGAACTTTGCTCGGACCTAGGCCTCCTAGGCTTTTGCCTGGACTCAGGGACTGGGCGGCCAGGCTAACCTTGTGTGCGCCAGCCCGGTTGGCGGATCGACTGCCCAGCGGAGTGAGCAGAACACAGGGGAGGTCACAGCAGCATACACCGTCGGCACTCCCTGGGGGTGCACACGGGCTCCATCTGGCCCACAGACACAATCTGGGGCAAGGCCTTAGGGGGAAGCCCTCAGCTCTACTCTCTCCTCTTCCGGATCCAGATCAGCCTGGGCGGCAGCACCACATCTCCAAGTCCTGCAGGAGGCTAGCTGGGCTTCCAGGCGGCCAGCTGGGAGAAGTCAGTGTGCTCCAGTGACTCCAGCGGGCCCCAGCGGGAGCCTTCGGGTGCCTGCTTTGGGATCTGAAGAGCCTGGGCAGCAGCACCCTGTCTACAAGCAGTGCAGGAGGTAAGCTGTGCACCAGAGGCCAACTGGGAAGGGGCAGCTTGTACTGGTGAGTCCAGCACTGACAAGACAAACTAACACCAGTGAGAACTAGATGGCAAAAGGCAAACGCAGGAATGTCACTAACAGAAATCAAGGCAATATGGCAACATCTGAACCCAATTCTCCTCTACCAACATGTCCTGGATACCCCATCACACCAGTAAAACAAGATTTGGATTTAAAATCACTGGTCATGATGCTGGTACAGGAACACATGAAGGACATACTTAAAGAAATTCAGGAGAAAATGGATCAAAAGTTAGAAGCCCTTGCAAGGGAAACACAAAAATCATTGAAAGAAATCCAGGAGAATACAAAAGCCAACAAGGAGGAAATTCAAAAAACACTTAAAGAAATACAGGAGAACTTTGGTTCTCAGGCTGAGGTCATGAAAGAGGAAACACAAAAATCTCTTAAAGAATTACAGGAAAGCACAAATAAGCAAGTGAGGGAGCTATGCAAAACCATCCAGGATCTAAAATCAGAAGTAGAACCAACTAAGAAAACTCAAAGGGAGACAACTTTGGAGATAGAAAGCCTTGGGAAGAAATCGGTGGACAGAGATGCAAATATCAACAACAGAATACAATAGATAGAAGAAAGAATCTCAGATGCTGAAGATTCCATAGAAACCATGGACTCAACAGTTAAAGAAAATGCAAAATACAAAAAGCTTGTAACCCAAAAATATCCAGGAAATCCAGGACACAATGAGAAGACGAAAACTAAGGATTATAGGCATAGATGAGAGTGAAGATTTACAACTTAAAGGGCCAGCAAATATCTTCAATAAAATTATGGAAGAAATCTTCCCTAACCTGAAGAGTGAGATGCCCATGAATATACAAGAAGCCTACAGAATTCCAAACAGACTGGACCAGAACAGAAATACTTCCCGTCACATAATACTCAAAACACCAAATGTTCTAAACAAAGAAAGAATACTAAAGGCAGTAAGAGAAAAAGGCCAAGTAACATATAAAGGAAGACCTATCAGAATCACAGCAGACTTTTCGCCTGAGACTATGAAGGCTAGAAGGTCCTGGGCAGATCTCATGCAGACTCTAAGAGAACACAAATGCCAACCAAAACTACTATATCTAGCACATCTCTCAATCACCATAGATGGAGAAACTAAGATATTTCATGACAAAACCAAGTTTACCCAATATCTATCCACAAACCCAGCCCTAAAAAGGATAATAGGAGGACAACACCAATACAAGGAGGGAAACTTCACCCTGGAAAAAGCAAGATAGTAATCATTCATCAAACCCAAAAGAAGTTAAGCATTCAAATTTAAAAAATAACGTCAAAAATGATCGGAAGTAACAATCACTATTCCTTAATATCTCTTAACATCAATGGATTTAATGCCCCAATAAAAAGACACAGACTAACTGAATGGATACGTAAACAGGACCATACATTTTGCTGCTTACAGGAAACACACCTCAGGGTCAAAGACAAACACTACCTTAGAGTAAAAGGCTGGAAGACAATTTTACAAGCAAATGGTCCCAGGAAACAAGCTGGAGTATCCATTTTAATATCAGATAAAATTGACTTTCAACCCAAAGTCATCAAAAGAGACTCTGAGGGACACTTCTTGCTGGTCAAAGGAAAAATACAAAAGAAGAACTGTCAATCCTGAACATCAATGCCCCAAATGCAAGGGCACCCTCTTTTTTAAAGAAACTTTATTAAAACTCAAAGCACACATTGCACCTAACACAATAATTGTGGGTGACTTCAACACTGCACTTTCCTCAATAGACCGATCAGGAAAACAGAAACTAAACAGGGACACAATGAAACTAATTGAAGCTTTGGACCAATTAGATTTAACAGATATATATATAGAACATTCTATCCTAAAACAAAAGAATATACCTTTTTCTCAGCACCTCATGGTACCTTCTACAAAATCGAACATATAATTGGTCACAAGACAGACCTCAACAAATATCAGAAGATAGAACTAATCCCATGCCTCCTATCTGATCACTATGGAGTAAAAGTGGTCTTCAATAGCAACAGAAACAACAGAAAACACACATACATGTGGAAACTGAACAATACTCTACTCAATAATACCTTGGTCAAGGAAGAAATAAAGAAAGAAATTAAAGACTTTTTAGAACACAATGAAAATGAAAACACAACATACCCAAATCTATGGGACACATTGAAAGCAGTGCTAAGAGGAAAACTCATACCCCTGAGTGCCTCCAAAAAGAAAATGGAGAGAGCATACATTACCAGCTTAATGACACACCTGAAAGCCCTAGAACAAAAAGAAGCTATTTTGCCCAGGAGGAGTAGAAGGCAGGAAATCATCAAATTCAGGGCCGAAATCAATCAAGTAGAAACAAAGAGAACCATTCAAATAATCAACAAAACAAGGAGCTGGTTCTTTGAGAATATCAACAAGATAGATAAACCCTTAGCCACACTGACCAAAGGACACAGAGAAAGTATCCAAATTAATAAACTTAGAAATGAAAAGGGAGATATAACAACGGAAACTGAGGAAATCCAAAAAATCATCAGATCCTACTAAAAGAGACTGTACTCAACACAACTGGAGAATCTGGAGGAAATGGACAATTTCCTTGACAGATACCAAATACCAAAATTAAATCAGGACCAACTAGACCATCTAAACAGTCCCATAATGCCTAAAGAAATAGAAGGAGTCATAGAAAGTCTTCCAACCAAAAAAAAAAAAAAAAAAAAAAAAAAAAAAAAAAAAAAAAAACCACAGGACCAGATGGCTTCAGTGTAGAATTCTACCAGACTTTCAAAGAAGAGTTTACACCAATACTCTTCAAACTATTCCACAAAATAGAAACAGAAGGAACACTACACAATTCCTTCTACGAAGCCACAATTTCGCTGATACCAAAGCCACAAAAAGATCCAACAAAGAAAGAAAACTTCAGACCAATTTCCCTTATGATCATCGATGCAAAAATACTCAATAAATTTCTTGCCAACCGAATCCAAGAAAACATCAAAACGATCATCCACCTTGATCAAGTAGGCTTTATCCCGGGAATGTAGGGTTGGTTCAATGTACGGAAATCCATCAATACAATCCACTACATAAACAAACTCAAAGAACAAAACCACATGGTCATTTCATTGCATGCTGAAAAAGCATTTGACAAAATTCTGCATCCTTTCATGCTTAAAGTCTTGGAGAGAACAGGAATTCAAGGCCCATACCTAAACATAGTAAAAGCCATATACAGCAAACCGGTAGCCAGCATCAAACTAAATGGAGAGAATCTTGAAGCAATCCCACTGAAATCAGGGACCAGACAAGGCTGCCCCCTTTCTCCTTATCTTTTCAATGTTGTACTTGAGGTACTAGCTCGGGCAATTCGACAACATAAGGAGGTCAAAGGGATACAAATTGGAAAGGAAGAAGTCAAACTATCATTATTTGCAGACTACATGATCGTCTACCTATGTGACCCAAAGAACTCCACTAGAGAGTTCCTACAGCAGATAAACAACTTCAGCAAAGTGGCAGGTTATAAAATCAACTCAAGCAAATCAGTGGCCTTCCTATACTCAAAGGATAAGCAGGCTGAGAAAGAAATTAGGGAAATGACCCCCTTCACAATAGCCACAAACAGTATAAAGTATCTTGGGGTGACTCTTACCAAACATGTGAAAGATCTGCATGACAAGAACTTCAAGACTCTGAAGAAGGAAATGGAAGAAGACCTCAAAAAATGGGAAAACCTCCCATGCTCATGGATTGGTAGAATCAATATAGTTAAAATGGCCATTTTGCCTAAAGTACTATACAGATTCAATGCAATACCCATCAAAATCCCAACTCAATTCTTCACAGATTTAGAAAGAGCGATTATCAAATTCATCTGGAATAACAAAAAAACCCAGGATAGCTAAAACTATTCTCAGCAACAAAAGAAAATCTGGGGGAATCAGTATCCCTGACATCAAGCAATACTACCTAGCAATAGTGTTAAAAACTGCATGGTATTGGTACAGTGACAGGCAGGAGGATCAATGGAACAGGATTGAAGATCCAATAATGAACCCACACACCTATGGCCACTTGATCCTCGACAAAGAGGCTGAAAACATCCAATGGAAAAAAGATAGCCTTTTCAACAAATGGTGCTGGTTCAACTGGAGGTCAGTATGCAGAAAAATGCGAATTGATCCATCCTTGTCTCCTTGTACTAAGCTCAAATCCAAATGGATCAAGGACCTCCACATAAAGCCAGACACTCTTAAGCTAATAGAAAAGAAACTGGTGAAGACCCTTGAGGACATTGGTACAGGGAGAAAATTTCTGAACAGAACACCAATAGCGTATGCTCTAAGAGCAAGAATTGACAAATGGGACCTCATAAAATTACAAAGTTTCTATAAGGCAAAGGACACCATCAAGAGGACAAATCGGCAACCAACAAATTGGGAAAAGATCTTCACCAATCCTACATCAGATAGAGGGCTAATATCCAATATATATAAAGAACTCAAGAAGTTAGACTCTAGAACACCAAACAACCCTATTAAAAAATGGGGTAGAGAGTTAAACAAAGAATTTTCACCTGAAGAACTTCGGAAGGCGGAGAAGCTTCTTAAAAAATGCTCAACTAAACTTCATTAGTCATTAGGGAAATGCAAATCAAAACAACCCTAATATTTCATCTTACACCAGTCAGAATGGCTAAGATTAAAAATTCAGGAGACAGCAGGTGTTGGAGAGGGTGTGGAGAAAGAGGAACACTCCTCCACTGCTGGTGGGGTTGCAAATTGGTACAACCACTCTGGAAATCAGTCTGGCGGTTCCTCGAAAACTGGGCACCTCACTTCCAGAAGATCCTTCTATACCACTCTTGGGCATATACCCAGAAGTCTCCCCACCATGTAATAAGGATACATGTTCTACTATGTTCATAGCAGCCCTATTTATAATTGCCAGATGCTGGAAAGAACCCAGGTATCCCTCAACAGAAGAGTAGATGCAAAAAATGTGGTATATCTACACAATGGAGTACTATTCAGCCATTAGAAACAATGAATTCATGAAATTCTTAGGCAAATGAATGGAGCTAGAGAATATCATACTAAGTGAGGTAACCCAGACTCAAAAGGTGAATCATGGTATGCACTCACTAATAAGTGGATATTAACCTAGAAAACTGGAATACCCAAAACATAATCCACACATCAAATGAGGTACAAAAAGAAAGGAGTGGCCCCTGGTTCTGGAAAGACTCAGTGAAACAGTATTCGGCAAAACCAGAACGGGGAAGTGGGAAGGGGTGGGTGGGAGGACAGGGGAAGAGAAGGGGGCTTGCGGGACTTTTGGGGAGTGGGGGGGCTAGAAAAGGGAAATCATTTGAAATGTAAATAAATTATAAAAAAAAAGAAATGTTAAAAAAAAGAAATGTTAAAAAAAAAAAAAAGAAAAGAAAATCACAAGGACTCTTCCATTGCTCGCTCTAACCAAGATCAAAAATCTTTTGTTTTTCCCATCATATATCCTGTCATTTGCTGTCATTTGTTTTACTAGTCTTGGACATTATGACTATTGTAGGATGGAGTCTCATTACTATTTTCTCTTTCATTTTTCTTAGCCCTGACATAGATACCCAAGACCAAAGCGATTTCATCAAGCTTCAGAAATTTATGAGGAAGAGGAGACAAAAATATTTACTCACGTATTCTAACAACAAGAATAAAAATGCTTCTTTTCAATTTTTATTTCTTATCATGAAATGAGTGGAATTATATGAAATATTATCTTCTCCGTATATTGATATTCGTAGTCAATCTTGACTAATTGACCTGAGGATGGAGAGTGAGTGGAAGGAGAAACCTGAGATTTGCCAAGCTTTATTATTCTCTGTCATTAAGCCACACTTTTTTATTAACTTCCTCTCTCCTAGGCATACATTCTATAACCTGTACTGTGTTTTGCAAATGCTGGAAGAAGGACCAAAGGAAATAAAGGTGAGGGAGGACTATATATTCTCAGGATCCAGCCAGTAATGGAATATGAAAAGACAATAGCACTACATGTTCCATTTATTCTCCCCCTAATCCACATGGGTGATGAAAAGAAACAGTCTCAATATGTTCTCCAAACCACGTTATTTTCTTCCCTCCTTCTCTCCATTTTTCTGGTATTTCTTTACTTGTATCCTCCTGGGGAGCCATTTGTAAAGTAGGAACTTCACAGAACAGCAGTAAGGTTTCTATAACCTACATGTCTTGCTTTTTGTCTTGTCGATGAAATCCCCAGTGGGGAGAGGATATCCTATCTGCTGAGAGAATTCTCTTCTATTTTTAATTACCTCTGTAAAGTTGAGCAAGGTCCAGTTTATTCTGTTCTTTTAAGTAGATATGATAAAATTCATGGATTATTCCTTTCTGAGGTAATCAAACTTGGCATTACAACTTTGTGAGAAGCCATGGGATCCTCCTCTAGAACATCTTCTAAGGAGGTTCTTAGAATTTTTGACAAGTTAACAGTAGGACTGACTTCATGTATCAGCAGGCTGCTTGTGCGGAGTTGACAAATAGGCTGAGGTATTTGGCAGCGTCTCCTCATTGTTTTTTTTCCTTCCCAATCAAGTGTATGGCCATTGTTTAAGTTGTAGAAATAGTAAAAAAGAGTGGTCTCGCTCCTTTTGAGAAGGGAACTATTATGTTATACAATAATTGGGTGCCTCAGAATGTGCGAAATTCGTAGTATTCCTCCTCTCCCAGCACATTAAGTACTTACTTCTCAGATGTGATCCACAAAGGTGGGCAGTTATGATTTGTTTTGTCATGTTTTTAGACAGGATCTTGCTATGTACACAAAACTGTCATAAAATTATAAATACTCCTGTCTACATGCCCAAAGTGGTAGAATTATAATAGGTGTGCACTAGTGTTCTGAAGTGAGACCCTGCTCCATTTATGAACGTCAAATGTGTTTTTATAACTCTAAGTCATATTAAAAGGTTTAATTTTAGAGTTGTCACATTGACTTCTTTCCCAGATGTCAATATAGGAAACACAATATTGTGTGATGACTTTAGAAGTTTAACTCCTACATTATTAGCTAAATCATTCAGTTTTATAAGGGAATCTGATCTGAGTTATATATTCAAGATTTCTGAGTGTCATCATTATATGTTTCATGCACAGTTGTTGATTAGATTCACAGCTTCAGTTATTGTAGGACAACATGTTGCTGGGCTGTTGTGCCACTCCTGTGCATTATTTTTGTCAGTATTCAAAGCCCAAAAAATTCCTTTAAGATTGAAATTAAATGTGGAAGAATCCTCCTTGCCTAAAAATGTGGAAGAATCGTCCTTGTCTAAGACATCATCTCTTTCTGCTTGTTGCAACTAACCAAAGAACTGGATATTTTGTTAATGAGAATGTTATTCATGTACATATTTGTATATTGTATATTTGTATATTTGTATAATGACATAAGGAAGAGTAGTTTAGCTTTGGCAAATAACTCCTGATTGAGGCTTATATGACTAAGTTACAGTTGGATCTTACCTACAGACAATGTAACTGACATTCCATTGGTGAATATTTCAGAGGTTCCACGGCTTGTTTCTGTAATACTTTCCTTTATTTACTTCTTCTTCCCTAGCAGAAATCACTAGAGCTTCTCATAACTCAACCTGGAAGTGCCAAAATGTTTTAAACATTAACAGATATGTAATTAAAAATAAAAAAGATAGAAAAATGAAAAAAAAACCCACAGAAAGAAAAAACATCCATATCAGCTGGGCAGTGGTGGTGCACAACTATAATCCCAGTACTCTGGGAGGCAGAAGCAGGTGAATTTCTGAGTTAGAGGCCAGCATGGTCAACAGAGTGAGTTCCAGGAGAGCAAGAGCTATACAGACAAACCATGTCTCAAAAAAAAAAAAAATCCAATACAACAACTATAACAAAAAGCTCCAAGTCTTGAACTAGATTGGTGACTCTAAAGATAAAAGCATTTCCTGATGAATGTAATGCCCAATAATCTACTGAGTACATGGAAGGAAAAATCAAATACTACCAAGTAGAAGCACGTGCAGGAAGACATAGACACATACACACACACACACACATACACACACAGACAATCACACACACACACACATACACACACACGCAACACATGCACAGACGTACAAAAACAGAAATTAACAATTTACATCAAATTCAGCACATATCAGTATGACTGTTTAATGCTGAATGACTGTATATACATGATATACATTTTTGTTTGTTTCCCAAAATTTATTTTGTGACCATCTAAAGTTGCCAAATGTCTATGTTTATATGCAAAAATGTAAAAGAATGAAGCAAAAAATTACAAATTTGTGGTATGCCTAGGAATCAAGGAAGATATTCTGCTTGAAAACAGCAATCTGCCATGAAGCTATGTGTTTCCATCTATTAATTTGTGGTGTATTGATGAGTTTAATGAGTGGTTGTATTTTGATTCTTTTTTGTAGTGTCTTAGTCTTAGTTGGTTTTGGCTATTATTATTATTAATATTATTATTATTATTTAATCTTTGTTTTACAATACAAACTTTATCTCTCTACTGGTGCACCCAATGTCTGCTCCATCTCCCATAACACCTCCCTGACTTCCCGACCTCTAAGAGTAAGTTACCCCAACCCATACCACACCAGACCTCTTCATTCCCTGTCACCTCATGTCTCTTGAAGGTTAGGTGCATCTTCTATGACTGAGTCTAGACAAAGTAGTCCTCTGCTATATAAGTACTGGATGCCTCATATTAGCTGGTTTATGCTGCCTGGTTGGTGGCTCAGTATCTTAGAGATTTGGATAGAAGGTAGACTATCACTATGTGCAGAAGAATTTATGGAATAATTAACCAACCCTAAAAACTCCACAAGAGAACTACTACAGGTGATAAGCTTCAGCAAAGTGGTCAAACATAAAATTAATTCAAACAAATTAGTAGACTTCCTATACTCAAAGTATCAGCAGACTAAGAATGAAATTAGGGAAACGACATTCTTTCACAATAGGGACAAACACTATAAAGCACCTTGGTGTGACTCTAACCAAACAATTGAAAGATCTGTACGAAAAGAACTTCAAGTCTCTAAAGAAAGAAATCCAAGAAGACATCAGAGGAAGGAAATTTCTCCATGTTCATGGAGTGGCAGGACTAATATACACAAAATGCCCAATTTCCCAAAAGCAATATAAATATTCAGTGCAATCCCCATCAAAATCCCCATCAAAACTCACTTGTCATAGAGTTAGATAAAGCAATTCTCAAGTTCATCTGGAATAACAGGATGAAAAAAACCAGGATTTCTAAAACTATACTCAACCATAAAGAATTTCTGATGGAATCTGATTCCCAGAACTCTCTTTATGATCAGTAATTCCCCTCATTGAATGAGAAATTATTTTCAGCTTATGTTGGATTCCTGACTTAACCACCTGCTAGTCCTTCTCTTGTCTTTTTTGTTTATCTCTAATTAAATTATTGCCAAATAAATAATAGTAATGAAATGGTCAGAAGCATTTGGATAAAATTTAAAATTTTGTGATCATCAATTTTGCTTGCAAAGGTGATGTTTTAAAGCTAATAAAAGGGTGAAATTCTAATGCATAATGTGGCCTTCCGACAAGTAACAGTACCCATGACGTTTGGATATCAAAGAACATGTTCATTTAAAATTTACTAATGTTTCATGACATGATATGATTATCCCTATACTTGTTAGTACATATCATAACTTTTTCCTCCATTATGTGAATTTCCTGTCTTTGGAGATCTTTGAAAATATTGAATTTTCTTACGAGAATTATCCCACTATGCATGAAGAACATGCATTAGGATTAAATGGATAGGAATCATAGCTGTCAGTTCAGATAATATACTCCAGTGATAATTAGCTTGGCAAGTGTAATGCCAGCACAAAATAGTGTCCTCAGTTTTAGTAACACTGACTATGTTTATTTCAGATAGTGTATCAAGGCAAACTTAGTAGTTTTTTATGAATTCACAAATGACTGCTTTATGAAATGGCTGAAGATGATAAACTTGATTTATAATTGGCTAAGATTACTGTGAGTCACTCTACATACTTAGGAATTTTTCCTAAATGACATCATTATTACAAATAACATTATATTTTAAGAAAGTACACTGTAGCTGTCTTCAGATGCTCCAGGTCATCATATCTTGTTACAAATGGTTGTGGGCCACCAACCTGGGATGTTGGGATTTGAACTCAGAACCTTTGGAAGAGAAGTCGGTGCTCTTAAAAGCTTAGCACACTGAAACTAATAGAAAAAAAACTTGGGGATTTCCTATAGGAAATGGGCACGGAGGAACACCAATAGTTTATGCTCTAAGATCAAGAATTGACAAATGGGACCTCATAAAATTACAAAATTTATATAAGGCAAAGGACACTGTTAAAAGGATAAAACGGCAACCATCAAATTGGGAAAGGATATTCACGAGCCCTACATCTGATAGAGGGCTAATATCCAATATATACAAACAACTCAAGAAGTTAGATGCCAGGGAACCAAATAACCCTATTAAAAAATGGGGTACAGATCGAAACAAAGAATTTTCACATGAAGAAATTCAGATGGCATAGAGGCACCTTAAGAAGTGCTCAACATCATTAGTCATTAATGAAATGCAAATCAAAAGAACCCTGAGATTTCACCTTACACCAGTCACAATGGCTAAGGTCAAAAACTCAGGAGATAGCAGGTGTTGGCAAGGATGTGGAGAAAGAGGAACACTCCTCCACTGCTGGTGGGGCTTTAAGATGGTACAACCACTTTGGAAATCAGTCTGGAGGTTCTTCAGAAAACTGGACATGACACTTTCAGGGGACTCTGCTATACCTCTCCTGGGCATATACCCAAAGGATTCCCCGGCATGCAATAAAGACAAATGCTCCATTATGTTCATAGCAGACTTATTTATAATAGCCAGAAGCTGGAAAGAACCCAGACGCCCCTCAAAGGAGGAAAGAATACAGAAATGTGGTATATTTACACAATGGAATACTACTCAGCAAGTAGAAAAAATGAATTCACAAAATTTTTAGACAAATGGTTTGATATGGTAAATATCATCGTAAGTGAGGTAACCCAGTCACAAAAGAATACACAGGGAATGCAATCTCTGATAAGAGGATATTAATTAGCCCAGAAGCCCTGAATTCCTAAGTCATAAATCGCATAACAAATGACTCCCAGGAAGAAGTATGGAGAAGGTCCTCATCCTGGAAAGGATTGATCTAGCATTGGATGGGAATATAAGGACAGAGAAAAACAGGAGGGAAGTGATTGGAGAATGGATGGAGAGAAGTAGTTTTATGAGACAAATGGGAAGGGGGGATCCGGGAAAGGGGAAATCATTTGGAATGTAAACAAAGAATATAGAAAGCAAAAATATTAAAAAAAAAGTTTTGAATCACAGTTACAGCCTTCATTTCTAGATACAGTCCTCTCCTGACAGAGTTGACCACTGAGAATAGTCATCACAATCCATCACCAGTTAATTTGAAACACAATCATATTAACTTATGTCCAAATGGGAATAATAATCAGTTAATAATAATGCCTATAATGATGTAACTTTCTTTTGGTTTACTGCGAAATCATAAACAGTAACCTAGGTGGCATCTTACCCAATATTAACACTTCCTTAATCATATTTAATATTCATCCACAGAGCATTTAGCTCCATTCCATTTCCTGGTTCTCCAATTATCTCTGTACCATACATTTTGTATTTTTCTTCCTCAGTTTGGTGCACTTGATTAATAAAACTTTCCCTGTAAGACTGAACCACTGGAGAAAGTTGAAATGAATTGGCTTTGTGAACTTCTTTCTTATAGTAACTATTCTAAATCACTTTATCTTATGCTCAGGCAGACTCTTCAGAGAAGGGCAAAAAGACCTACAACAAAAAAAACATGAAAATTGTTTCTAAGCCACATACTAAATTTATATTCCTCTGAAATCCCTTGAACCAGGTTTCAACAGTTGAAATCACTCTCAGCACCACTGTCTTCCATGCTATACTTCTTTGTCCAACTGAGCCCCACTTAATCAATCCCACAGCTTTACATAGCAGCTATCTAATGTGGTTCAGGCATGATTCTCTGGGTTCTTACAAGTCACTCCTCCAACTATTCTTTCTCTGTCACACTAGGCTCTGGATAACTTCACTCCATGGTTGCTGCTCGTCTTGGTGGTCATCCCATGGAACTGGCATATCAAATACAGTGGCATCTACTTCTGTAACTAGGCAGCATTTCTATCAAGAGTCTCTGGTAAGGAATCATCAAGGTCCCAAGCATCAGCTTCATTTCAAAAAAGCCTTCAGTCTGGAATCTTCACTTGCCCATGAGGATGTGCTTTCTTCACTGATATTTACTGGTCTCCCACACTGGCAAGACTCAATGGCTATTCATTATCCCTTTAGTCATTCAAATCCATTACCACTTGGCAGGTTCTTACCTATTAGCTGGTAGCCAGCAGGAGTTCTTTCTCTGGAATTCAGCTTCTTTGTGATTTCTGGTAAAACTTCCCAGAAAATTTCTCCTCAGTGATGCTATGAATCATTATCTGAACTCTTGCTAAGGTAATTAGGTAGTGTTCCTTCTGTTTCTATTTTGTGAAAAAGTTTGAAGAATTGATCCATACTTGTCTCCTAGTACTAAGCTCAAATCCAAATGAATCAAGAATTTCCACATAAAGCCAGACACTCTGAAGCTAATAGAAAAGAAACTGAGGAAGACCCTTGAGGACATCGGTATAGGGAGAAAGTTTCTGAACACATCACCAGTAGTGTATACTCTAAATTCAAGAATTGACAAATGGGTCCTCATAAAATTACAAAGTTTCAGTAAGACAAAGGACACCATCAATAGAACAAATTGGCAACCAACAAATTGGGAAAAGATCTTCACGAACCCTACATCAGATAGAGGGTTAATATCCAATATATACAAAGAAATCAAGAAGTTAGACTCCAGAAAACCAAATAACTCTGTTAAAAAATGGGGTAAAGAGTTATACAAAGAATTTTCACCTGAGGAACTTCGGATTGCAGAGGAGCATCTTAAAATATGCTCAACTTCATTAGTCATCAGGGAAATGCAAATCAAAACAACCCTGAGATTTCACCTTACACCAGTCAGAATAGCTATGATTAAAAACTCAGGAGACAGCTGGTATTGGCAAGTATGTGGAGAAAGAGGAACAATCCTCCACTGCTGGTGGGGTTGCGAATTGGAATAACCACTCTGAAATCAGTCTGGCAGTTCCTCAGAAAGCTGAGTACATCATTTCCAAAAGATCCTGCTATACCACTCCTGGGAATATACCCAGAGGATTTCCCCAGCAGGTAATAAGGATATATGTTCCACTATTATAATAGCCGCCCTATTTATAATAGCCAGAAGAAAGAAACCAGATATCACTCAACTGAAGAATGGATGTAAAAAATGTGATATATATACACAATGGAGTACTATTCAGCCATTAGAAACAATGAATTCATGAAGTTCTTAGGCAAGTGGATGGAGCTGGAGAAAATCATACTAAGTGAGGTAACCCAGTCCCAAAACATCAATCTTGGCATGCACTCACCAATAATTGGATATTAGCCTAGAAAACTGGAATACCCAAAACATAATCCACACATCAAATGAGGTACAAGAAGAACAGAGGAGTAACCCCTTGTTCTGTAAAGACTCAGTATAGCAGTATAGGGCAAAACCAGAACAGGGAATTGTAGGGAGAGGAAGGAGGCTTATGGGACTTATGGGGAGTTGGCGGCCAGAAAAGGAGAAATCATTTGAAATGTAAATAAAAAATATATCGAATAAAAACAAGCAAAATTCAAATGTTATCAAAAGAAAAAAAAAAAAGAAAAGAAAGTTGACTTCATCTTTTATCCCGTAATTCTTCTCCTTTCCTAAATCCCTCTTTCCTTTTACAAATTTCTAATAATTATATATCATTAAGTATTTTTTATTCATGAGTCCCACCTTAGGCACCTTTTGTATTTAGTGATAAAGTCCACCAGACTACAACAATCTAGCATATCATTGTCTCAAAAGTGCCCGTTTTCTCTAACATTTTTGTTAATTCCATCCACAGTGTTTCATTTGTGTTTTAGAGCTATGAAGAGACATCTTGACAAAGGCAACACAAATACAGGACAGTTAACTGACCTGGTTTACAGAGTCAGATGTACAGTCGCTTATCATCACCTGTGCACTTGACACCTTTCAGGAAGTCATAGTTCAGGAGGCAGATAGAAGACTGACATGCAGGAAGCTAAGAGGAATGTCTCAAACCCACTTACAGAGTAACACACTTCATCCAACAAGACCTTATATATTCAAACAAGTGCACAGCTACTAATGCAACTCTCTAGACCAAGCACAATCTATCCATGTGTTACGCAAGCACACACACACACACACACACACACACACACACACACACGTATGTGTAAATATATAAACAATGCTTTACCCCAGTGTTTTCTCTGATTTAAAATATATAGTATGAATGCATATTCGACATCATTAGCATTTCCTGGTCAAATTTTAATTTATGGATATATTCATATTAAGCTTATATTTTTTCCTTGTATTCTGTGCTTTTAATGTTTTTCATTATACATTTAGGCTATCCTACATTTTGTTGAAAAACAGTATTTTATCACAAATTCATTGATGTTGATTCCAATTTTTCTACTTGCAAATGATCAATATTCAAACATTATTCGATCCTCAACTGGAAACAAGTAGATGAAGGATCATGGCATCATAAGATATTTCAGATTTTAGCACATGATGCAAATCCTAATGATTTTCATTGAACTGATATAATTAAACTCATAAAAATATGAAATAATATCCTTTATCCAACATAATTGGCAGTACTGGTGTTAAAAGAAGTTCTATATCAGAAAATTTCCAATTTTGAGAAAGTGAAACTATATTTGAAAGTCTAAATTCCAATTTATTTTTGTTAGTAATGAGCTCTTGATAACTCCTCTCTTATTAATGTCAATCACATTTCTCAGTTTCTTTCTACCTTTGAAATATTTATATTTCATGACATCTCATGTTCTGTCATTGATATATTCCTTACAGATGCATAGTTATGTTTCTGCTCTGTAGAAGCCAAGAAGGAGCTTTTAGAAGGATACATTTAAGTCAATAGGTATAGTGAATTATAGGAAAAATGTGAATATAGAGGTTTGGGAATTTAAAAGTATTATGCAGTTAGGAACAAGGGCATGTGAACTACACCGGAAGTTAGGGGAAGTTAATTGGAGAAAGTATCATTGAAAATGATATCAAAGCCTTCAATCCCATGAACCAACTAATACATAATTGAATGAAGAGTAAAATTCATGGGATGTGAAAGTAACGAGATGATAACAGCAAAAAAACCCTTTAACTGAATTCCAACTCAAAATGACTATAAAACTATCTCCTTTCTGGCTAGCTTTTATACTGTCTGAATATGCTACTCAGGGTGCTTGGGGAGATAAAAGTTAGCCATGGTCTTACCCACTACTGGAAACAGCATGCTATAACACTGTTAAATTAATCACACCGTTGCTATGGTTGCACAACGATTATGAGGTAATCATGTATGTTTACAGGTTTGAGACATGAACCACATGAGGGACTGCAATGCTTAATACTGACATTGTAGTTAAAGGCTCATAGGTCATAGGATAGAACTTATTATACTTTTGCTCATGGTGATTTGTAAAATCTCCTTCCATGTTCATGTTTACACACATAGACTGGTAGCAATCTTAGTCAAAAAACTTCGTTTGAATTGGACAACAGTCATTGGAAAGACCAACTCCATTCCAGTCTTCAGGGAATAAGTGACAGTGAAAGCAAATCCCTAAATGATACCACCATGCTACATTTCTTTCTTTATTTATTTTTTGTTTGTTTGTTTAAAATGTCTTTTTTAATTGATGTATTTTTTTATTTACATTTCAAATGATTTTCCCTTTTCTGGGTCCCCACTCCTTGCAAGGCCTATAAGCCCTCTTCCCTCCCCCTGTAACCTTCGTTTACCCCTTCCCACTTCCCTGTTCTGGAATTCCCCTACACTCCTGCACTGAGTCTTTCCAGAACCAGGGGCCACTCCTTCATTCTTTTTGAGCTTCATTTAATTTGTGGAAAATGTCTTGGGTATTCAAAGTTTTTTTTTTTTTACTCGATATATTTTTTATTTACATATCAAATGATTTCCCCTTTTTAGACCCCACTCCCCAAAAGTCCCATCAGACCCCTGTTTTCCCACCCAACCCTTCCCACTTCCCTGTTCTGGTTTTGCCCTATACTGCTTCACTGAGTCTTTGTCATACCCTTAATGCAAGGTGCAATTACTGTTTCAGTAAATAAGCCTAAGGCCCACTTCAAAAGGTAATACAACTGTTTATCAGCCCCATTGAAGTTATGGATTTGTTTAATTCTGACTTGATTTCATTATTAGCTTGACTCATAAATTGTCCTGGTTTTTGAAGGATTCATCTGAGTCCCCACTGTGACTTCATCAATGCCCTTGCATGCTGATAGTCAAAGGGCATCACATTTGTCCAATTCAAAAGAAGTTTTTTGAATAAGATTGCTACCAGTCTATGTGTCATTTGTGGCCTTCTTAAAATATTGAAACCTGAAGTCCTTTGTTTATTATGATATATGTTTCAGGGCCTCTTCAGGTTTGATGACCTATGTAACACATATGTTCTGAAGTAGTAACTCTGAGTGCTCTTTGAACAAATAAAAAATACCTGAGGGTTAAAGTTCTCAATGGAATTATATGTTAATGCTGCCTTCAACACTGGGGATTTCCTGATATATTTGATGTTGAGGGCATACATTTGAAACAACCATGAGTTTTTTTATGAAAGTTATGAGACATATTGTTTCTATTTCTTGTATGTGGGTATACTGTCCCAGTCTTTAGACACACAAGAAATTGGCATTAGTTGACCATTACTAATAGTCTTGCTGGGAATTGTTGCTAGCACTCCATGCTATTAACTGCTGAAACATATTTCCAGTCCTGGTACATTGGTGGCACATTGGGCAGAAGAAAGTTGCACTATACATCCTTCTGAGGAAGAGAGAGTTTTCTGCTGCCATTGGGTAAGTGGCATTTCATTATGGGGGAGGTAAATAAATAAATTCTCTAAAGCCCTGGGAAGATGGTAAACATAGACAGAGAAGCCCATTCTTCACTGGTATTGGAGCCTATATGTTCAGAATCCATCATATACTGAAGACCAGCTGAGACATCCAATCTATAGAGTTGAGCAACTGCTATATTGTTGGACTTTCCCTTCACAGCTAGCCATTCCTGGATTAGTGGCACTGCAGGTTTAAATCATCCCAGTGAAAACACTTTTAACATCAGTTATTCACTCCGTAAGTTCTGTGGCTCATGGAAAAGCCTGATTAATATGTTGTTTTATCTCATCAATAGAAATTCAAAAAACAGAAATCAGTACCAGATCATTAGTAAATAATGCCCAATACTCATGAAACCACCACACAAATGATGCTCAATATTTGTTTATTGAATTAAAGCCAAAGTCGTCATCACCAGAATTGTTATTATTTATTTGCTTGTTTGATATGTTTCTGTCTCCCAAGTTCCTACAAACACAACTTATTATTTAAGCATGTAAAAACCCAGAAGTCATTAGTTTGCCCTTTTAGTTTTCTCCAAATTTCTCCTTCTCCCCACTAGGTGATGGCCATATGGTGGGGTAGATTCAGAGGCTTTGAATTGCCCGGAATTTCACAGTTCTTGAAAATAGAGATTTAAGCCCAGTCTCCTGAACTGCCAGTTTGAAGCTTGCCATGGAGTCATCCTTGACTTCTCACTATCAATGTCCCCTGCACAACAAGTTTTCTGTGGTCAGTGTAAATCAATTCCATGGTAAATAGAGGCCTCTAGTACCAGATAAAATGGTAGAAGAGTAAGACAATGCCCAAGGGAATCCAGGCCTAATAGGGCCATAATAGTTTTGGTTTCTCATTAATACTGCAACTTGTGAACCCAAGGTTCATTCCACTGCTCTCAATTTTTAATTATGCTGACTGTTAATGTCCTTTGGTCCATTACAAATGGAAAGGGTTTGATTCAAGATACTTTAGAATATTAATCCTTAAAAACACCATGCAAGGATTCAGCTTTTGATAGAGTCTCTCCAGATCTCCACTCAGCATATTCTTCTGTGTAACAAAAACATATTATTGTAGGTTTTTTTTCTCTGCATTTTACAATTCAGCAAGATAAAACCTGTTCATTAATTCTAAGTGAGAGATCCAAATTCAATGTTTTTAGACCCCTAACCAACTCACCCCGCACAGAGAAACTTATTTTTCTGCTTTTAGCTTGAGAAAGTTTGCCCTCCTTGTTCTAGTTCCAATGTTTAATTCCACAATGCTCCACGGACACTTGCTCCAGATAATCTCTAACCTTCCTTAAGGCATAAATTATTGCCTGATTTCCTCTTTCAATACTTTCTCCTTCCATGCTTAATATTTCCTCTACACATTGCCTTGTGAATTGTGTCTTCCACCCCTTTCTCTCTCACATATCTCATCATATCAGAGATATATTTGTGAAAATTTTTATTTAATACAAAATTTTTGATTCAAAAATTGTAAACAGAATACATTTTTAAAAACAAAATTTGAAGAACATTGAATCACCTGTCACTGTCAGGTATGCCTTGAGCCTTTGAATGTTGACATCGTTGACATCACATTGGCCTGTCACCCTGACTACTAAAGAATCATAAGACCTCAGTGGTTGGTTTACCAACTGCAGTTTTCAGTTTGGAATTTAGTGACTAGAAGGAAAATGATCATTTTCCATCCAATTATTTGTTCTAGATTCCTTGCTCTACTGTAAAGGTATATATATAATAACTAATGTGATTCTTTTGATAGTCTAATGGAATCAGTAATTGATCTATCTTGATTCCTCCACATTTTCGGAACTAATTTATAACTTGACAGTGGCTTCATTCAAACATACTTATTAGCGACATTAATTAATAATCCTCAAAGAAACAAAGTTATCATGTAATGGGAGGTATGGTTTGATCTTCCAAGAGAATGCTTTCTATAATCCTTAGAAATACATATCCTGGGCATGAGAGAGGAACATTTAAGAGACTATCAGATTGTGTTTGCCCACTACAAACACAAATTTTCTTGTAATCTGGTCAGGATAAACCAAAAACCTATGAGCTGTCTGATTTTCTGAAAATTTCTATTTTTTTACTAGATATGATATGATTTTTTTTTTAAGTTTACAATATTTTAATGTTCATTCTGATAGAAAGAAATCCCTTTCCAAACATGACCATTTACTTTCAATACTACATACCATGAAACGGAGTTTGTATTGTTTTAAAAATTATTTTTACATTATTTTTGACCATGTGTGATGTTAACAAATGACTGCTGTCCATCCTGACTCCTCTAAT